>NC_036840.1:34833946-34865400 GCF_002910315.2 Salvelinus sp. IW2-2015
GGAGTGTGGCTACTCCTACAGCCCTCTATGTCTTTCTGGAGGTGAGGGCACCAGGAGTGGTACTCCTACAGCCCTCTATGTCTTTCTGGAGGGAGGGACCAGAGTTCGGTACTCCTACAGCCCTCTATGTCTTTCTGGAGGTGAGGCACCAGGGAGTGCGGTACTCCTACAGCCCTCTATGTCTTTCTGGAGTGAGGGCACCAGGAGTGCGGTATCCCTACAGCCCTCTTTGTCTTCTGGAGGTGAGGGCACAGCTGGGTGCGTCAGCGCCAACCAGAGCCGACGTCATAGTGCCAGTCCCCTCCCTCCCACGTGTCCACCCTTCAGACGAAAACCACTCAGGAGTCTCATTGCCTCTGAGGGCTCCAACCAGTTTTATTTGGCAGCCAAGGTTTCCTATTGCCGAAAGTCTTAACAGAGGAGGGAGAGTAGAGCAGCAGGAGAGCGGGGAGGAGAGGTGGGGGGACTGACAGAGAAGAGAAAAAAAGGGAGTAATGAAAGCGAAGAGGGGAGAGGAAAAAGTAAAATGGAGTTGCGGCCCTCCAAAGATACAAACAGCAGTATGGGCAATAGGCAGGGCAGCAGTATGGGCAATAGGCAGGGCAGCAGTATGGGCAATAGGCAGGCAGCAGTATGCGGCAATAGGCAGGGCAGCAGCAGGGCAGCAGTATGGGCAATGGGCAGAGGCAGCAGTATGGGCAATAGGCAGGGCAGCAGTAATGGGCAATAGGCAGGGCAGCAGTATGGGCAATAGGCAGGGCAGCAGTATGGGCAATAGGCAGGGCAGCAGTATGGGCAATAGGCAGGGCAGCAGTATGGGCAATAGGCAGGGCAGCAGTATGCGGCAATAGGCAGAGCAGCAGGCAGGCAGCAGTATGGGCAATTGGCAGGGCAGCAGTATGGGCAATAGAGCAGGGCAGCAGTATGGGCAATAGGCAGGGCAGCGGGCAAAGTATGGGCAATAGCAGGGCAGCAGTATGGGCAATAGGCAGGCAGCAGTATGGGCAGCAGTATGCGTAATAGTCAGGGCAGCAGTATGGGCAATAGGCAGGGCAGCAGTATGGCAATAGGCAGGCACAGTATGGGCAGCAGTATGGGTAATAGTCAGGGCAGCCAGTATGGGCAATAGGCAGGGCAGCAGTATGCGGCAATAGCAGGGCAGCAGTATGGGCAGCAGTATGGGTAATAGTCAGGGCAGCAGTATGGCGCAATAGGCAGGGCAGCAGTATGGGCAATAGGCAGGGCAGCAGGTATGGGCAATCAGGCAGTAGGCAGCGTATGGGCAGCAGTATGGGAATAGTCAGGGCAGCCAGTATGGCAATAGGCAGGGCAGCAGTATGGGCAATAGCAGGGCAGAGCAAGTATGGGCAATAGGCAGGGCAGCAGTATGGGCAATAGGCAGGACAGAGAGCTATCCAACACTTCCTGCACTTCCTGAGTCAGTTGACAGAGAGCTATCCAACACTTCCTCCACTTCCTGAGTCAGTTGACAGAGAGCTGTCCAAGCACTGTTCATGACACAAACTGTTCACACCACTCTTGTTGGTGGAGAGACATTTTTGCAGGTTCAAAGCTCATTTAATGCAATTCTACACATTTTGTCATTGAGTGCAGAGAAAATATTGCCGTTTTTAAAGCTCATTTTCTTGCAATTCTATGCATTTTGCCACGTCTAATTTGTATTCATGTGATATTTGAGTGATTCAAACATTACAACAATATATGGGTTAAAAAAATAWATATTAGCTGGCATGGACTAGTTGATCTGGACATTTCTGACAAGTTATAAATAGCTTTCTAAGGTCTGCAATGACTGACCTGACAAGAGGAACTGATGATGCACTACCCAATTAAAAAATGGCACCTTGTGCGTTCTACTATTACAACTTTCAAAAGTAAGTTGAAAGCTGGACTGAGTTCCTTTAAAATACAGTGTATATATATATATATATATTGCGATGCGCCCCACAGTTTGGGAACCACTGATATAGACAACGCTGTGAAAACCTGCTGGTGTTCAGTCTACTTTCTGTTTCATACATGATGACAGAGAAACAGCGGAAGACTGATCTCATACGCATCATTTGGATTGGGAATAATCATAATATATTCATAATACATTCATATTCATAATAGATATTCATCATTTCCTTCATCTGCCAATGAAGGACACAAGARTAAATAGTCTGCATGTTTGCCTTTAATTAGCATATTTCTGTATAGTCTCTCAATGGACAAACTAAACAGTCAATGTGTGTTTTGAGGAACTGAATGTGATTAATCGAAGAAGGAGGAGCCAGTGAATCATCAAGCATCACAGGTGACATCATTGGTCATTTGGCAAAATAAATCTGCCTTTCAACCTGGGAAACATGCTGGTTCCACACTTGGACCTGCCTTCCATTGTCAGCTATGGGTAGTGGCCAYGCTCAAGGGACGGCTGGGATCAGAAGGGGTCACCCATGACATCATTGCAAACGGAAGCACTAGTTCCTGCATATCCTATGATATAGGAGAGAACAAGATATTCCTTTCTCATGGCCCGTCACGCGAACCTGCAACCAAAGTTACAGAAAGCCGTAATCTATGACATCATCACACCTCTGAGTGATGCGTGTGACTTGTGAGTTGATGAATTGGTTCAACCTTAACTTTTGGTCAGTGCATTCATTATTGAGGGTGTAGTCGTTCGAGTGGTCTTGCCAGTATAATCAGTGACTCCGGGTCAGAGTGGAGGAGGAAATCCTCCTGGYCGTTGTCATGGTGTATTCTATATGGGAGTAGAAGGCGCCCCCCCCCCCCTGTGGCTAATGGTACGGCCCAGCTCTCAGTGGGCGGRGCAGGGCGTGTGGTCAGCGGATCTGATAGGGAGCATGCTGTTGAGAGACGGATAGGTCCACTGGGGGTTGGGGCCCTCATTGGAGAGAGCTTAAAGCTGACAGCACAGCTGGAGGGCTAGCACCACCACAGGCCTGGGCCTGTGTTAGAATGGGAGAAAGGAGAGAGGGAGAAGACTATGGAAAGACAAGCAGGAGAAGAGTAGACAAAGAAGAGAGTGAGGGATTGAAAGAGAGGGAGAAGGTGACTAACGTTGACAAGTGAGGGGAGAGGGATAGAACTAGGGGATAGATTCAATCAAAGATGTGCGATATAGTGCGATTGAAATGTAAAGGTAATTTCACACTGAACCGACATATTCAGTGTTTACCGTGAATGCAGTCTCTGCAAAACACATACGTCCCCATACACACAAACACACACACGCTATACAGACAGAAGCACACATGTACTTAAGCACACACACACACCAACGCCCACACTCCACACCTCCACACCTCCACACCTCCACACTCCACACCTCCACACCTCCACACTCCACACCTCCACACTCCACACCTCCACACGAGGACCAATAAATGTCACTGTTAATATTTAGGCTTAACTCAGTTGTGTATGTGGAGCTGTAATTTTACATTACAAACAGAACACTATGTTTTTCCAGCTGCAGGTATGACACGCAAAGTGTGTGTGTACAATGTGTGACTGTGTTCCTACATAAACTTCCCATCATAACAAAGCAAGGCAGCTCCTGTTCCCACAGGCAATGGATGTAACATCCTAACACATCAATCACTAACCTTGAAGACACTTCCTGGGCGGAGCGTCTTCCTCCTGGGCAGAGCGTCCCCCCCCCCACCAAATTATCATTCTTTTTTATTTTTTTATGGGGAAGAAAGACAGATGAACAGTATTAAAGCTAATCCCATGGTTTTTTACACATTTTGCCATTAGGATTAGAGAACATGTTGCTGTTTTAGAGCTCAGGATTTATTGAAAGACGGGACAATCTCAACTTTTTCCCCACAAATATTTGTCTTAATATTTAAAAAATGTTAATTATATATTTTGATAGACCAAAGTATCAGCTATCACACTATGTAAAGGTACAACATCTTAATAAAATACAAAAACTATTGAATCATCACAACTCCATAAGGCATTTCATTTATTGCCCAACAAGTGTTTAAAGGCCTTGATTGTTTAATTCAAACATTTGATTATTCAAATATGTAATACAAATCTCCAAATTTATTTTTGTTTTGTTTTATATCACTGTATAATGCTCCAGAGCTAATTTTGTTAGCATTTTGGCATGTTTTTCTAGATTTAGAATGTAAAACAACATTTGTAAAGCAAACATTAACCCTTAGGTCTAACACAGAAAATACTTCCATTGTTTAAGATTGTTGCAGAACAGTGACCTAACCTAAACTTAACCACACTGCTAACCTTATGCCTAACSCTAACCTTCAATTAAGACCCAAATTATATTTTTGGTTTTCATGAATTTTTACAATATAGCACATTTTTACTTTGTGGCTGTAGTAACTAGTGGAAACCACATTACAACATTGACAAATATGAGTGTGGCGGCGGCCATCTTTAATCCCATWGAACCCCTTATTAAAAACTCCATTACTTCTTCTGATTGGAATGTGACATTCCTGCCAAGAGATTTGGGAGTGCAGACTTGCAGTGTTTGCTGTGTGTGTGTGCTTTTGCAAGAGTGCCAATTACATTTGCCATTTTTGGCTGCATTTACGAGATTTTACATGGATTATTACATCTCTGTATTTGTTTCTTCGTTGGACAACAGCTGCACGGCATTTTGTATCATCTTTCGCGCTGAGAGAGAGAGAGAGGAGAGAGAGAGAGAAGAGAGAGGAGAGAGGAGAGAGAGAGAGAGAGACGAGAGAGAGAGAGAGATGACAGGAGGCAAGAGAGAGAGAGGAGAGAGAGAGAGAGACGCAGAGCAGCAGAGAGAGAGATAGAGAAGAGAGAGAGAGAGAGAGAGAGAGAGAGAGAGAGAGAGATAGAGAGAGAGAGAGAGAGGAGAGAGAGAGAGAGAGAGAGAGAGAGAGAGAGAGAGAGAGAGGAGAGAGAGAGAGACAGAGAGAGAGAGAGAGAGAAGAGAGAGAGAGAGAGAGAGAGAGAGAAGAGGAGAGAGAGAGAGAGAGAGAGAGAGAGACTTCTAGCTGTGCCAAGGTGTTCAGGTGTAGTCAGCTGATCCGGCCTTCTCTAATTTGCACCTTGATCATGTGGAAACCCAAACCGTACAGACATGGCTGTTCGCRTGAGTGCTGAATGAAAAGTTACCACAATCATTAGGATATATTACTTAACACAGATCAAAGTGTTTTACTGTGTTATTAAACTTATATTATTCCAAATGGGTGGTAATGGTCTGTTTATCAAGGCTTTGTGAACTAACCCTAACCTTGGATTGATGGATCGCCTTTACCCAAAACAKTTACGGGAAGGATTGTACCCACAGTTTTTGTTCCCCCAAAAATACTGATTTTATTACCAAGAATCACAAGAAAATGGAGAGAGAGAGAGAGAGAAAAAGAGAGAGAGAGGGTCATGGCTTAAACCGTTTCATTGATGAGTTCCAGGGAAGGATCCGCTGAAAAATAAGAATCTGATCTCTCATGGGCAACATATTATTATTCATTTATTTATTTTATTTCACCTTTATTTAACCAGGTAGGTCAGTTGAGAACAAGTTCCCATTTAAAACTACGACCTGGTCAAGATAAAGCAAAGCAGTGCGACAAAAACAACCACACAGTTACACATGGGATAAACAAACGTACAGTCAATAACACAATAGGAAAAATCTGGAAACAGTGTGTGCAAATGAAGTAAGGAGGTAAGGCAATAAATAGGCCAATAGTGGCAAAGTAATTACAATTTAGCAATTTACACTGGAGTGATATATGTGCAGATGAGGATGTGCAAGTAGAAATACTGGTKTGCAAAAGTGCAGAAAAACAAAAACAAATATGGGGATGAGGTAGGTAGTTGGAGGGGCTATTTACAGATGGGCTGTGTACAGCTGCAGCGATCGGTAAGCTGCCCTGCCAGCTGACGCTTAAAGTTAGTGAGGGAGATATAAGTCTCCAACTTCAGTGATTTTTGCAATTCGTTCCAGTCATTGGCAGCAGAGAACTGGAAGGAAAGGCGGCCAAAGCAGGTGTTGGCTTTGGGGATGACCAGTGAGATATACCTGCTGGAGCGCGTGGTACGGGTGGATGTTGCTATGGTGACCAGTGAGCTGAGATAAGGCGGAGCAATACCTAGCAAAGACTTGTAGATGACCTGGAGCCAGTGGGTTTGGTGACGAATATGTAGCGAGGACCAGCCAACGAGAGCATACAGGTCGCAGTGGTGGGTAGTATATGGGGCTTTGGTGACAAAACGGGTGGCACTGTGATAGACTGCATCCAATTTGCTGAGTAGAGTGTTGGAGGCTATTTTGTAAATGACATCGCCGAAGTCAAGGATCGGTAGGATAGTCAGTTTTACGAGGGCATGTTTGGCAGCATGAGTGAAGAAGGCTTTGTTGCAAAATTAGGAACCAGATTCTGATTAAACTTGGATTTGGAGATGCTTAGTTGAGCTGATAGGAGAGTATTACAGCTTCTAAACAGACACCTAGTATTTATAGTGTCCACAATTTAAGTCAGAAACCGTCCCAGAGTATTGGATGCTAGATCTGGCGCGGACTGTGCGTGCAGCGATCGGTTGAAGAGCATGATCTTCATTTTACTTAGCATTTAAGAGAAGTTGTGAGGTCACGGAAGGAGTTGTTGTATGGCGTTGAAAACTCCATTTGCGAGCGATTAGTTAACACAGTGTCCAATCAGAAGGGCCAGAATGTATACACAATCGGTGTCCGTCTGCCAATAGAGGTGGATCAAGAACATACACCGCCAGCCAAGGGAGCGACATCATTATATTAGTTGAAAGTCCAGAGAGGTTTACATACACTTAGGTGGAGTTCTATCTAAACTCATTTTTCCAAACCATCCACAACATTTCTTCGATTAACAAACAGAGTTTTGGCCAAGTCGGTTAGGACACTGCTACTTCGTGCATGACACAAGTCTTTTTCAACAGATTGTTACAGACAGATTATTTCACTTATCTATTCACTGTATCACAATTCCAAGTGGTTAGAAGTTCAGTTGGGTCAGGAAGCACAGGTCACCTCCAATTGATCAAATTTGTCATTCTGACCTACCAGAAGCTTCTAAAGGCCATGACATCACTTTCTGGAAATTTTTCCCTAGCATGTCTAGCTGCTGGGAAAATGTTTGTAAGTTAGGGATGGAATTTCAGAATTTTTGGTGGTCTCCTAAGCCACGCTAGAACATCCGGGTTTCTCTAGAAACATCATTGAAACAGGTGATGTCATGGGCATGTGTGCGGTGTGGAAACTGAAAGTGGATAAGGGTATAATGAGGCAGGCTTGAGCTCTACATGAAATAATGTCCAATGAAAGACACTAACCAGAACAGCAATGTTGAACAAGCATATTTGACATATGAGGAGAGCATGCTTAGTCGATGATCGATAAGGGTCCAGTGAGTGTTTATGGTGGAGCAAAAAAAAGGTATTTTTGGGGTTGGAGGTCTCACGGCGATTCAAAGCTAGCCGGGCCATTGGTGAGGTAGCAAAATAGCTAGCTAGGATGGAGGTCTGGTTTTTAGCCACCATCGGTTGGTTTCCGTCGGCGAGATTAGTGAGGTTTCTCGTGTGTAGAGATGTTATCAAATCCAATTGGAGCACAATAGATATAGTTTATAGTGACCGAGATTAAATTGCTCCGATAGACCTATTTCAGATAGCAGCCGATAAGACAAGCAATCGATTAGCGGGCCGCAGATGAGGCGTTTCAGGAATGTCGGCGACGGAGGGCCAGTTTCGAGAATAACTTTTTCCCATTTTCCGGTGGGGCAGATAATGTCGGTAGTCCAGTCGTGAAGGCTCGTGGGGCTCCGCATCGGCAGTAATAATGGCCGATAGGTGATGTAGCCCAGGAGTGCTGATGGAACTCTTCAGCTGGCTAGCTCCGAGAATAAGATGTTTGCTCCGGATCGAACGTAAGCCAATAGTCACACGGATAGCAGCTAGCTAGCTGCAAGATCAGGTGTAAATGTCATGAGCTTTGCGTCTGTAAATCCGGGGAATGGAGAGAAAATATCCGATAGCTCTGGTCTGAGTCGCCGTTGTACAAAACGTCCGATAGTTTTTTGAGCTAAAGGATAGCTTGATGACCACAAACCGTGGTTAAGCTGAATACTAACGTTAGCCAGTAAACTGGTTAGCTTCTGGCTAGCTTCTGGTTAGCTTCTGGTAGGTTCTCGTAGCTTCTGGCTAGCTCTGGTTCGCTCTCGGCCTAGCTTCTGGTAGCTTCTGGCTAGCTCCTGGCTAGCTTCTAATGTGGATTTCAGTTTGAGGTAAATAATACTTTTTTTTTTTTAAGTTGGTGAGGCGGGATTGCAGGAGAGTGTTTGAAGTTGAGTTTTTGGAAAAGAAAATATAAAAGATATGCGAAGGAAAAGATGTAAAATATATATATACACGAACACGACAAAGACGAGGACAAAAGGACGTCTGACTGAAGGTGAAGAAGGTGAAGAAGAATATACGGTCACCTAGCAGTAAGAACTCTGACGATAGATGTTAAGCCTAGATGCTTCCCTCTCACTTCTGTTAGTAATTAATATAGAAGCTTTTTTCGTCAGCGAGGCTGTGCCTTAGATGGTTTAATTTCATGACAGTGTATCAGAGCTCCTACTGGAGCCTTCTAAACCCATGGAATAAATACGAGTGTATATACGGGTGAAAAAACAGAGTTGTGTGGTGTGTAATTATATTAGTGTTATATATAGTGTTATATTATGGCTATAAACAACAGAGGTGTGTGTTTATGTAATAGGTGTTATTATAGTGTATATATGGGATAAAACAGGGGTGTGTATAGATCATAGTCGATATATATGGTTAAACAGACGGTGTTATAAGTAGTGTATATAGTGTATACTATAGTTGTTATATGGATAAAAACATAGGTGTGTAATATTAGTGTATTATATAGTGTATATTGGATAAAACAAGGTGTGTCACATTTTTACATGTATTACTATAGTGTATTAATTATGATAAAACAAACCATAGATCTCAATAACCATCCGATAAAAGATCACAACTATTGTGCTTATATATCAGTGTATAAGCTTGACATATATAAATAGTTGTATTATTATGGAATTTAAAAAACATAGGTGTGTATATAGTGTATATATAGTGTATATATGGATAAAACAGAGGTGTGTGTATATATATAGTGTATATAGTGTATATATAGATAAAAACAGAGGTGAGTGTATAAATAGTGTATATATAGTGTATATATGGATAAAACATAGGTGTGTATAGTGTATATATAGTGTATATATGGATACAATCAGAGGTGTGTATATATAGTGTATATAGTGTATATATGGATAAAACAGAGGTGTGTGTATATATAGTGTATATAGTGTATATATGGATAAAATCAGAGGTGTGTATATACAGTGTATATATAGTGTATATATAGTGTATATATAGATAAAAACAGAGGTGAGTATATATATAGTGTATATATGGATAAAACAGAGGTGTGTATATAGTGTATATATAGTGTATATATGGATAAAATCAGAGGTGTGTATATACAGTGTATATATAGTGTATACATGGATAAAACAGAGGTGTGTGTATATATACTGTATATATATATAGTGCATATATAGTGTATATATAGTGTATATATATATATATATATATGGATAAAACAGGTGAGTGTGTATATATATAGTGTATATATGGATAAAAACAGAGGTGTGTGTATATATAGTGTATATAGTGTATATATAGATATAAACAGAGGTGACACCACAGGTTCAAAAGTGGTGTGGCAAAATTTCTACCTGTCTTTTCTGTAGCCTGGAGTTTTTCCTGATCTCATGACCTGGTCAGGTAAAACTCTGGGTCCTATTTATATTCTATGACAAAATATTATTTTTATTATTGAAGATGGCTTCCCTTTTCATCTGTGCTATGACAATAGGGCTGGGTTTTTTCTTGTCGGGTCATGTGAATTGGAAACACTCTTCTCGGTCGGTTAGCCCCGGTAAACCCACCATAGAGGGGGGTTTATGTGGTGTAGCTTGAGATCATGACTTGGCACGGATTGGGTAAGGGGGAGGTGGGGTGGTCTGTATGGGAGAAGAGTGCATCACRCCCTGGGGAGGGTTCCAGCGGCGAGCCCCTATCTCTGGCTGTCTGGAAGGGGACCAGCCAATAGTATGGAAAGATTGTATTTCTAGACCTGGTTGGGTTAGTTGGAATCCGAGCTAGCATTCCGGTATTCCACTTTGTGGAATTCTACTTTGTCATTTGGATTTAGAGTGGCAAACAATTTGGTCGTCCTGGTTACATTCTTGAGCTATGACCTGCCGTGCATCCCATGGGGAGAGCGGCTTAGCATGGGGATCTGGTCATGATTAAAAACGATAAGACGTTTTAGATTTACAGGAGAGAAAAGAAAAAGCTACAGAAATGGGTCTCTTTGCTCAATTGTAGCACCACCAGGAATAGCATCAAGCACCAGGCTCACATTAATACGAGCATGTGGAATGCATGTAAAGAGCAGCACTTAACAACAACACACTTTTATAGAAATACATTTAGGTGGGGATCTATCATCATCAAGCATTGTATATAGCTTTAGGGGGCATTTAACAGTCATTTAGCAYCATTAAATGACTGATTTGGCCATAAAATACAAACAAAACGAAGCAACGGCACCTCTTTTGTGTTTTAAACGTTGGGGTGCGTACCTCATCAAAAAGTGTGCGTTCGGCCTCCCGAGTGGCGCAGTGGTCTAAGGCACTGCATCACAATGCTAGCTGTCCCACTAGAGATTCTGGGTTCGAGTCCAGKCTCCGTYGCAGTTGGTCGCGACTGGGAGACCCATGGGGCRGCGCACAATTGGCCCAGCGTCGTTCAAGTTAGGGGAGGGTTTGGCCGGCAGGGATGTCCTTGTCCCATCRCGCACTAGCGACTACTGTGGCTTCCGGGTTAAGTGGGCATTGTGTCAAGATGCAGTGTKGCTTGGTTGGGTTGTGTTTCGGAGGACGCACGGCTCTCGACCTTCGCCTCTCTCGCATCCGTAAGGGAGTTGCAGCGATGAGACAAGACTGTAACTACCAATTAGATACCACAAAACTGGGGAGATAAAGGAGTAAAAAAAAAAAGGTCAAAATAAAAAAGAAAATAAATAAGTGTGTGTTCGTGCATGTGTACACGTCTATTGACCACGCCATGGAACAGGAAGTCAAATGAAACACTTTGACGTATTGGTGGCGAGTTACGTTCCTCTGCCCTTCCCATGTGAGTTCTGTTTTTCCCATGAATGTTTTACTGTTCAACACTAAGACTGATAAATGTGATAAATTTGAGCTTTATAGTATTTTTCACTAGACATTTTTCTGGTCATAAATAAACACTGACTGCCGCCCGAAATATGAGACAAATGGGTCTGATAAAAATGTCAATAAATGCTTGAGACGTTGAGAGAGAGAGAGGGAGCGAGAGAGAGAGAGAGATGAGAGAGAAAGATGGTGAGAAAGACAAGAGGCAGAAAGAGACAAATGAGAGAATGAGGAAAAACAGATCTGTGTYAAGTTATTTTATTTTGTTAGCTAATTTGTTTTACATTCAGGTTGACCTGGTGCCAGACTAGACAGAACTAATGGGGAGAACATAGATAGTTCTGAAGTTCAGACGGACTGTACTCGTGAAACAGAGTAAATCTCAGTTGACTATCCAACAGAAATCCTACATTTTGTTTTCATTTTCTTGCAACACTACAATCAACAGCTAATATAATATAACTATTCATCTTTTTTTATTTAGCCCAAATATATGGTGCTGTCTACAAAGATTCATTCTATATTTATTTTCTCTTTGCCTAAATGTCAGAAATCTAATAAAAATCAGAAGGTCACAGAAGTTCAAGCATGCAATCAAAAACTAGAAAAATAAACATTATTTAAAGGCCCTAACCCAAAGTGTTGAGGTCATAGGTGCTGGGTCTGACAGTAGTTATTAAAGTGGGTTGTTTCCTTAAAGCCTACTCTCTGAGGCAAATATAGGTCCATTTGTCCATTGAGTTCATGTAATATCCAAAGCACCAGTCCATTAAAGTCTTCAAATCATTGAGCAGGATAATCTTTAAAGACCGATCGTGTGTCAATCCCTGAGATCTGACCATCTAAGTCTTTCACAACAAAAAGTCACAGCAATAAATAAAAAGACTAGTCCTCCACCTTTCTTTCAGTCCTTCAGCTTCCTCTTCTTCGCTTTCTTCTTCCGTCTCTTCTTGGCCAGGTTGTTGGTAAGGAGGTTAGTCTCTCTATCATCTTCATCCTCTTTGTACCAGGGTCCCCACACCCCTCCGTTGAAGTTAGGATTGGAGCGGGAGTCTTTAGCCGGGTAGCGYACCGGGATGGCCGTCCTATTATACTGTGCCAGCCGCATTAGCATCTTCTTCACTATGTGTGGGTAGCGTAGAGACAGGTCCACTCTCTCGTAGGGATCGGCTATGATGTTGAACAGCCAGACGGACTTCCCCTGGTCCCAGCGGACATATTCGTTATGCCAGCGGTTGGTSAGAAGCAGATTGGAGAAGGTCTGCGGAGGGACCCAGTCGCTGTAGCCAGGCACCCCCGTGAGAAGCTTCCAGTGGCCCACCCGGAGGGCGGCTCGGATGGCCGTATTCCAGAGGCCATAGCCGGCCTTCCATGAGCCGTTCTTTGCCTTGGTGTAGATGGGGTCGATGTTGTGCAGAATGTCGTGGCGGGGGGACTGGCGGCCCTCGCTGATGGCCTCCCACACGTCGTAGCCATCCAGGTTGAGGTCTTCGTCCAGGGTYCCCTCCCCCAGGGACACCAGGGTGGGGAACCAGTCTGTGATGTGGATCAACGCCCGGCATCGGGTCCCCTTGTTCAGTAGCAGGGGACTGTGAACGAAGCCTACGGCCCGGATGCCCCCCTCCCAGTAGGTGGCCTTGCTCCCCCTGAGAGGCCAGTTGTTGCCCCCGGCCATGGGCTGACCCCCGTTGTCTGACGAGTACACTATTACTGTATTGTCATAGAAACCGTAGCGCTTCAGTGCCAGTGTGAGGTTGTGGACGGCCTCGTCCAGGCAGGACACCATGGCGGCATACTTGCGACGRTGTAAGTTAGGGATGGACTTGTAGCGCTCCAAGTAGCGAGCGGGCACCTGTAGCGGGGARTGGACTGCCTGAAAGGCCAAGTAGAGGAATAAGGGTTTCTGGGGGTTGTGGTGTGCCAGGATGTCCACAGCTTTTTGGGTGAACATCAAGGTTGAGTATCGGCCCCGATCCTGTTCCCAGGCTGCCTCCTCCCCTTCGTACAGGTCATAGCCACACATGCCGGGACCGTCACATTTATAGTGGCTGTAGTAGTCACCACTACCCAATAGGGACCCAAAGAATGTGTCGAAGCCGCGCTGAGTGGGCATGCAGCCACGCTTGTAGAAGCCCAGGTGCCACTTGCCCACCATGTGGGTGGCGTAGCCTGCCTGCCGGAGCTTTTGGGGTAGTGTGACATTCTCCAGGGGCAGGCAGTTGGCCTGGGTGGGCCTGATGACTGAGTGCTGGAGGCCCGTGTGGATCTGGTACCTGCATGTGACACAGAGAAAAGAAAGGCTGTTAGTCAATCAACCAATCAACCAATCGACCAAGCAAATCTTATCTATGACCGTGGCTACAAAGTACACCTCTAAAGAGAAGGCCAAGGTGACAGTGTCTAGGAAACATAGCTAGTTTGGATAAACATTGTGAAGAACCAGAGCGCAGAGGGAGAGACCATCCTCATCTGGCCAGTCAGAGTATCCAAAACCAGGCATACATCAAATAAAGCATTTGCTAACATTTACAGTTAAATATAATATAGTTGGATGCAGTATTGCGGTACGACAGGTCCATACGTGTGCCTGCCATGATTCTACCATGCTGTTTGGATTTATCCTTCCTCACTATCTGACATACACCCGTTAGCTTGGCTTCCTAAACCTCGAATCCTTGGAATTCTATGCTTGAATTGTAGAGTTCTATGGTATATGATGTGCACAGAAATAGTTCCAGATAGATATAGGCTACACTAGAAAGATCATTTTTATACAATTTGAATATGATACGGTATGACTTCCAATCAAATAAACCAAACAGTCTGCCAACGTTCTGGTAATACATTGACAATTCATCCAGTTTACGTTTCTAAAACGCCAGATTAGGTCGTTTCTTTCACTCGACAATGAATCCTTTCACAGACATTTTAAATGCAATGAGATGGCACAGAATCAGCTTTGTATTACACACAGTATGCATTATTCAATCGAATTCTAAATCCAATGGACTTAATCCAAAGCCAACAGGTATAGACAGACAGCTGAGCAAGTTTGACAGGAGATGTCCAAGAGCAATATGCCAGAGGATGAAGTCATTGTAGTGGTGAAATGACTTAACAGCTACAATTACCCCTGGACTGACTTCATCATTGTCTGACTCTCCTGCTATCAGACAGAGAAAGACAGACTACCTCAATCCCTTTTTTTTCTCTCCCTTCCTTCTTGCCTTCCCCTCCTCCCCTTCTCACTCATCCCTCTTTCTCTGCTGTGGCCAGTGGCAAAAAGGCAATCACTCACCAGGGAAATGGTAAATAACATAAGCGGTCGGTGTGCACTTCATTTGGAGGGAAGGAATGCGGTGGTCTGGCGAACCAGGGCTTTCTGAGCTGTATCTTAAATGATTTCAAACGTATCCACAGCACCAAACACTCGCTTTATTCACACTTGGACACAGTTCTATTCAAGTCTTTGCATGTCATTTTAGCAAACTGTATCTTGGAAGTGGAAATACTGTAGTCTACTCAAAAGCTTAACACATTTTTAAAAGGGAACAAGTCTTCATTTTAACTGTGAATATTCAGTCTACAATATTTTAGAAATAATATACAAGTTTAGAATATTACACTTCTTCAGTTTTCCCACTTTGTAGTTATTGCACTGGTGTGAACTTGCTTGACTTGAGCTTTAATAGGCAGATAGCATTACTGGTGTGTGTTTTAGGAAACTGGCTATTAATTCCCTGGAAACATTTAGTTTAGTTGATGAAACATTGGAAGTTCTTTAGTGGTTTTAGTTTTGAATTGGTTGTTCCGAGGTAAATTCATACATTCACATTTTCACAGCATTAACCTGTCAGAACAGATGCTGACCAGGGTTTGCAAATGACATTAGGTGTGTGTTGGTTTGCGTATGTGTGTGTGGGTGTGTGCGTATGCCTGCGTGTTGTGTTCGCATGCTAAATGACAGACAGATGATTAGCTAATGGACATCAGAAGAAATAGTGGGGTGGAGGGTAATGGTGTAGTCTCTGTTTGTATTTGTATTCTATTTAAGGATGCCCATTAGTTCCTGCAAGGCAGCCTTACTCTTTCCTGGGTTTATTATGGATCCCATTAGCTGTTCCAAGGCAGCAGCTACTCTTCTGGGGTTTATTATGGATCCCTTAGCTGTTGCCAAGAAGCAGCTAACTTTCCAGGGATTCGGACAAAATTAAGGCAGTATTACCATTTTTAAAACATTACAATAACATTCATAAACGATTTCATAACAGATTTCAGCGAATACCACTACCAACATAATCATACAACCAAATTAACATGTGTACGTGTGTTAATGTGTATGTATTAGGTGTGTGTATGCATGTGTGTTTGTTGTTGCTTCAGAGTCCCCGCTGTTCCACAAGGTGTAACTCCATGCAGTAAGAATACTATGCCTCAGGAGTCAGTCAGGTGGGAGGACTGTCTGTTCAGTGACAACTGAACACATGGAGCACCTCCCTCCCTCCCTCTCACTCCTCCACCTCTTCTCTCCCTCACCTCCACTCTCCACCATCTCTTCCTCCATACTCTTCTCTCTTCCACCTCCTCCTCCTCTCTTACCCACACTCTCCCTTCCGCTCCCCTCCTCCTACCTCCCCTCCTCCCTCTCCTCTTCCTTCTCCTCCCACGCTCCCCTCCTCTCTCTCCTCCCCTCCTCCATCCTCTCCTCTCTCCTCACCACCCTCCTTCCTCCTCCCCTCCTCACCTCCTCTTCTTCTCTCCCCTCTCTTTCCTCCCTCTCCTCACCTCCTCCTCCACCTCCTCCTTCTCCTCCTCTCCTCCACCCTCTTCCTCTCACCTCTCTCTCCTCCACCTCCATCATCCTTCTCTCTCCACCACTCTCCCCCTTCCTCCACCTCTCCTCCACCTCTTCTTCTCCTCCCCCTCTCCTCTCCTCCCTCACCTCTCCTCTCCATCTCCTTCTCCTCCTCCCTCCTCCTCCTCACTCTCACTCTCTCCCTCCTCACTCTCCTCTCTCTCTCCCCACTCCTCTCTCCTCCCCACCTCCTCCACCTCTCCTCCTTCTCCTTCTCCACCACTCTTCCCTTTCACCCCTCCACCTCTCCCACCCTTCCCTCCCCCTCCTCCCTCCTCCTCCTACCTCCCTCTCTCTCCTCTCCTCTCTCTTCTCCTCACCACTTCCTCCTCCCTGCCACCTCTCTCTTCTCTCCTTCCTCCACTCTCCGCCACTCTCCTCTCTCCACCTCACTCTCCTCACTTCTTCAATCTCCTCCCCTCTCCACTAAACGTCCTTCGCTCCTCACATCTCATCCTCCACGCCTCATCCTTCTCCTCCACCTCTCTTCTCCCTCCACCTTCTCTTAGCCATGACAGACAAGATCGCTCTGGTTCCTTCTGAGGTAACCGACGGACTATCCATCGGAAGATCAACTCCATAGCACACGACCCACTCAGTTACTCCTAGATATACAGACAGAGCATCTGGAGCATCGAGAGGGGCGCGGGTTTGCACGTCAGGAGAAGGAGAGGTTGGACGGAGCATGACAGTGAACGCAGGATTCGGAAAGGAGAAGGCAGAGGTGTGCGTCTAAGGAAAGGCAGAAGGAGAGGGTAGGTACGCGCAGAGGGTACGCAGCCGAGAGGCGGAAGGGGAGGGGAGGAGGCACAGGTTGGGAGAGGAGGAGGAGGAGGAGGAGAAGGAGAGGTGGAGGAGGAGGGTGGCAGCGCAGAGCAAGGCTTGCACGGTTGGCTGATGGATCAGCAAGGTGGCAGGAGAAGGAGAACCGGATGGAGGAGAGAGGGACGTGCCTTGTAGACCGGGAACGCATGGAGGAAGGAGGCTGGAAGGAGGCCGTCGGATGGAGTCTTCTGCGTCGGCTGCACAGGGACGAAGAGAGAGAGAGGTGGCACAGGATCGAGAGGTCGGAGGAGGAGTCGCTTTGGACTCCTTGAGATGGTCCATGAGAGACAGAACGACGCCGTGAAGGACCGCGGCGCAGGAGGAGTGGTTGGAGGAAGAAGGAGAGTCAGGGGGTCGCAGAAGGAGTATGGGCATGGGTAAGCGACGAGAGGTTGTAGGAGGGGTTAGGAGGAGCAAGGCTAAGGAGGGTGGAGGAGGGTGAGGAGCGAAGACAGCCATGGCCCTGGAGGAGAAGGTAGACGGTAGGTGGAGGGGGGAGGAGGAGAGTAAGTGGTGGAAGGAGAAGGAGACCGTGGAGGAAGGGTATGTACGTCCTTGGTCACTCGGCAGAGGTAGGCTCAGAGGAGAAAGGAAGGTGGGGTAGGAGGGAGTGAAGCGAGAGGTCGTTGGACGGCGATCCAAGGAGAAGATGGCGCAAGGCAGGAGGTGGAGGAGGGCGAGAGAGTGGTGAGGAGAAGGGAGGAGGAGGTGGGGAGGCAGAGGCTGGAGGTAGAGGTGGAGGAGAAAGAGAGAGAAGGGAGCGTTGGACGGTACGCCTGATCTGCGCTGTGACGGAGGAGGAGAGCTGTCTGCCACCCCTCCTCCCACCATCTCCGTTCTCCTCCTCGATACACTCCACACGATCGTCTCGCAGCGATACCCCTCAGCACCTTCTCCTCCGTACTGCCGACCCATCGTACGTCAGAGGTGGGGCGGCAGATCAGGACCAGCGAGGTCTGTGGTACTGCGCATTGAGCACTGCGATCGCGTACCGTACCGTTCGGTGTCCCGATCGACGCAATCTACGGCATCCTGCTACGCTCCTGCAGTTGCCCTCTCCTATCTACCTCCTAAACCGTTCTGTGGTGTGCTGATGTGTCTATCAACGAACGCTGCATGGCCCGCTATGGTAGCGAATATCGACGCGTTAACAACAACTTGGTAGCAGTGTTGCTGTTTGTTTCCCATCTCCTTAAGGGGTGTACTGTAATTACAGTACGTTCAACAAGCAGAGATAGGGATATTATACCCCAACATAGTATACTCAACATAGTATACCCAACATATTACCCAACATAGTATACTCAACATAGTATACTCAACATAGTATACCACTCCATAGTATACTCAACATAGTTATCACAACATAAGTAAAGATACCCAACATAGTATAACTCAACATAGTATACTCAACATAGGTATACTCACATAAGTATACCCAACATTAGTACCCAAACCATAGTATATACCCAACATAGTATAACCCAACATAGTATACCACATAGTTATAACTCAACATAGTATACCAACATAGTATACTCACATCATTATACCACATAGTATACCTCAACATAGTATACTCAACATAGTATACCCAACATAGTATAACAACATAGTATACCCCAAATAGTATAAACTCAACATAGTATACCAACATAGTATACCACATAGTTACTCAACATAGTTATACCCAACATAGTACAACTCAACATAGCTATACTCAACATAGTATACTCCGCCAACATAGTATACTCACATAGTATACCCAACATATTATACCCAACATAGTAATAGCTCAACATAGTTATACTCAACATAGTATACTCAAACTATAGTCATCTCATCAATAGTATACCCAACATAGTATACCCAACATAGTATACCCCAACATAGTATACCCAACAATAGTAATACTCAACATATGTATACTCAGACATAGTATACTCAACATAGTATACCTCAACATAGTATACCCAACATAGTATACCACAACAATAGTATACCCAACATTATTATACCCAACATAGTATACTCAACATAGTATACTCAACATAGTATACTCAACATAGTATACTCCAACATAGTAAGAATAACCCAACATAGTATACCCAACATATATACCCAAATAGTACAACATAGTATACTCAACATAGTATCATCCAACATAGTATACCCAACATAGTATCCACCCAACATAGTATACCCAACATAGTATACTCAACATAGTATACTCAACATAGTATACTCAACATAGTATACTCAACATAAGTATACCCAACATAGTATACTCAACATAGTATACCCAACATATTATCCCAACATAGTATACTACAACATAGTATAACTCAACATAGTATACTCAACATAGTAATAGCCAACATAGTATACCCAAACATAGTATATCACCCAACATAGTATACCCAACATAGTATACTCCAACATAGTATATAACTCACATAATATACTCAACATAGTATACTCCAACATAGTATACCCAACATAGTATATCCCAACATAGTATACCCAACATAGTATACCCAACATAGTATACCCAACATAGTATACCCAACATAGTATACCAACATAGTATACCCAACATAGTATACCCAACAATAGTATACCCAACAAGTATACCAAACATAGTATAAACTGTACTCAACATAGTATACTCAACATAGTATACCAACATAGTATAACCTCAACATAGTATACCCAACATAGTACAACTCAACATAGTATACCACATAGTATATACTCCAACATAGTATACCTCAACATAGTATACCAACATATTATATCCAAAATAGTATACTCAACATAGTATCCCAACATAGTATAACCCAACCATAGTATACCCACATAGTATATCCAACATAGTATACCCAACATAGTATACCCAACATAGTATACTCAACATAGTATACTCAACATAGTATAAACTCAACATAGTATACCAACATAGTATACCCAACATAGTATACTCAACATAGTATACCCAACATATTATACCCAACTATAGTAATACTCAACATAGTATATCAACAGTATCACTCAACATAGTATACCACAACATAGTATACCAAACATATATACCCAACTATTATACCCAACATAGTATACTCAACATAGTATAACCCCAACATAGTATACCCAACATAGTAATACCCAACATAGTATACTCAACATAGTATACTCAACATAGTATACTCAACATAGTATCACTCAACATAGTATACCAACATAGTATCCACTCAAATAGTATAACCCAACATATATACCCAACATAGTATACTCAACATAGTATACTCAACATAGTAATACTCAACATAGTATATCCCAACATTAGTATACCCAAATTATACCACATAGTATACCCAACATAGTTACTCTCAACATAGTATACTCAACAATAGTATACTCAACATAGTATACTCAACATAGTATATCCCAACATAGTATACCCAACATAGTTATCCCAACATAGTATACCAACATAGTATACCCAACATTAGTATATCCCAACATAGTATACTCAACATAGTATACACTCAACACATATGTATAAAAACCCAA
Source organism: Salvelinus sp. IW2-2015 (assembly GCF_002910315.2). Taxonomy (NCBI): domain Eukaryota; kingdom Metazoa; phylum Chordata; class Actinopteri; order Salmoniformes; family Salmonidae; genus Salvelinus; species Salvelinus sp. IW2-2015. Next base: position 34,854,530 of record NC_036840.1, read on the forward strand.
CATAGTATACCCCACATCTGTCATTTAAAACCCAAAGATCCTCAAGGGCTCTATTTTAACAAACCTAATGCAGTGAGAAATATAAACCTTGGTGGTAGCACTTCTGGTCCTGGGGTGTGTCCGAAATATTTTCACGATTTTCATAGCCATTATTGTGAGCTCAATAGCTGCCGGTAGTGTGAAAAGAGCTGGGTTTTGATAAATAAACAAGTTGTAGGTGTGATGAGGGCGTGGCCACTCACTGGTCAATTAAGGCGTTCCATTGTTTTATACGGCATGCGTTTGTCTCAAGTTTTGTCGTTTATTGACGGTCTTTGAGTTATCATCCTCTCCAATTGGTCTGGGGACACGGAATATTCTTATCCTGGTCCATTGTGGATCGATACTACAGTTTATTAAATAGCATAGGCTACAGTAACGAGTGATAGCAACATAAAACAAAAACTTTGGCTCAATATGTTTGGATTGTTGACAGTCAACATTGTTGTAATTGGCTTCAACGAGTATAGGCCTTAGGCATCGCACTCTCCTCAAATAAAAAATACTAAATTGTGTGAGACATGTGTGAGACATGTGTGAGACATGTGTGAGTCATGTTCTCAATAAGCCAGACGTAGCCTAGGCCTGCTGTTGATATGGTGTTATAGGACTGAAGCTTTTGTTTGGAGGAGCATGTGATTGGTAACCGGACAAGAGGCGCCGTTTGGAAATGGGGATCGATATATACAAGCGGAATGGAGTATTCACTGCAGGTAGGCCTATGTCAATTAGGAATAATGCAAAAGCATGTCGGCAAAAGCCTCACAAGCAATAAACCTTTTATGTATCGGCTCCTTGGCTAACGCATGGCCAGGATCAGAAAAACCAGGCACATTGTTGTTGAACCAGCTTTCGTTATAGCAGGGTAAGGGGCTTGCTTTTTAATCAAAAAAGAATACAATACAAATTGTTAAAGGAAAATAACTTAAATGTTTCCAAGGAATGTCACCGGGTTATCTGATTCCATGATGGGCGTATAACCTACCTGGAGGGGTTTGTACTGTACGTACATCCACAATAACAACAGGAGCTGTCTAAAATAATGTCATCGCCTACGTAGATAAAAAGGGGATGTCCGCTCACTCTTTTGTCCAACTTGACATTTTAATAAAGCTTTAGTGATCGTGGTCTCACGAGAAAACCCTTTATCGATAGTCTGGACTACTTGGCGACTGCATTGGGTATGACAAAAACAACTTTACTGAGAGGAGGAGAGGCTATGCTTGGCTTTTAAAGAGTAACTTTCATGAACATATTTTATTTTCATGTAAAACCAGATGTTTTAGGCTTATTTATAGTGAAACACGTCAATTCTGGGCTTCATTTTGACAGTTTATTGTAAAAGTGATATATTTTGGTCTTTTAGTAGTAAATCTAGCTATTTTGGACCCTAGCGGTTGGACTTGACCATTGAAATCGTGACGTAGACAATAGTGTGCCACTGCAGCCTGCAATTCTGKGCGTTCCTGCATGTGGGCATCCCATTGGTTCCTTTATGAACACCCCCTCCCCGAGCACGACATCGTCATGTGTAACACTTTTGGGTCTAAAGGCAAATAACAGTATTATCTGAGTTTTCCCAGCCCCACCTCCCAGAGTCCTCCTTACTGGCTAGCGGGAGTGACACTGCTAGACGCCGTCCTTCACTGTTAACTGTGGGAAAACAGTACCCGACAGGCGGGGGCGAAGGACACTGTCTAGTACCGGTCGCCCCCGCTAGCGCAGCAGGTGGGAGGCTGAGGCGACACCGTGTGCTAGCCTGCGATCGTCGTCGTTAACAGAACTGCGGGAAAACGGATGTCCGGCCCCTTCCCCCGACATCTGTGGGGTTTATCGGCGGCTGGCATCCAATGTTATTGTGCATTATCACCACCTACTGTACTGGAGCGCCCCACATCCCACCTGTCCTACTTAAAAATGGACCAATAGAAGTTTAAACAGGGGTTCCTGCAGACGCAGGAACGTCCCAAATTGCAGGCTGCAATTGCACCCTTCTCGATGTAGAGGCACATCTTCTCAAGGGAGTGGTCGGTRTGAAATACATTCCCTTCTAGATGTAGAGGCACATCTTCTCAAGGGAGAAGGGACCTTCACCCACAACTTCTCACATGAAGGCATACTTTTTAAAAAAGTGGTTGGTGAAAGGCTGAAATTTGGGTTGGGAACAAATTGGGAACAAAAAAGCACATATGTCTTGTTCCATGTGCATATGGTTACTGTGCGTCACGGCTGGATAGGCAGTGCTTCTGCTGTCAAAATCCATGCCGTAGCCAACCCGTTACCGTTAAAACCAGCTTTCGGTAAAAATCACTAACGAGTGTGCTTGGCTTAACGCCAGCCACAGATGGAGCGCCTAGTGTCTTTTTAAAGGAAAGGGCTGTATGTTGTAGAAGACACTGAGGAAGCATCGATGTTAAGTACATCTGAATGGGTCCTGAGATTCTCAACACTGGCAAATAACAAATGGACACCTTAAAATGATATATACATTTTTATATATAACATTTAAGATATTGATATATCAGAATTATTCTTTAAAGTCGAGACCGTGAGGATAGAAATGGAAACGATCATTTAATGTTCACCATCCATACTGGCACCAGAGAGGAACCCATACTGGCACCAGAGAGGAACCCATACTGGCACCAGAGAGGAACCCATATACTGGGCAACCAGAAGAGGAACCCATACTCCAGTGGCACCAGAGAGGACATCCATACTGGCACCAGAGAGGAACCCATACTGGCACCAGAGAGGAAACCCATACTGGCACAGAGAAGAACCACATACTGGCACCAGAGAGGAACCCATACTGGCACCAGAGAGGAACCCATACTGGCACAGAGAGGAACCCATACTGGCACCAGAGAGGAACCCATACTGGCACCAGAGAAACAAATCGTACTGGCACAGAGAGGAATCCGTACTGCACCAGAGAGGAACCCATACTGGCACCAGAGAGGAACCCATACTGGCACCAGAGAGGCATCCATACTGGCACCAGAGAGGAACCCATACTGGCACCAAGGAGGAATCCATACTGGCACCAGAGAGGCATCCATACTGGCACCAGAGAGGCATCCATACTGGCACCAGAGAGGCATCCATACTGGCACCAGAGAGGAACCATACTGGCACCGAGAGAGGAACCCATACTGGCACCAGCGAGGAATCCATACTGGCACACAGAGAGGCATCCATACTGGGCACCAGAGAGGCATCCATACTGGCACCAGAGAGGCAACCATACTGGCACAGATTAAGGAATCCATACTGGCACCGAGAGAGGCATCCATACTGGCACCAGAGAGGAACCATATGGCACCAGAGAGGAACCCCATACTGGCACCAGAGAGGCATCCATACTGGCACCAGAGAGGCATCCATCTGGCACCAGAGAGGCATCCATATGGCACCAGAGAGGAATCCATACTGGCACCAGAGCAGAATGCAACCAGGGAGTGTTGGTTTGAGGTGGACCTGGGATGATCTGGGAACCAGAGTGTTTATTGGTTTCATGTGGACCTGAAATGATCTGGGAACCAGAGTGTTTGTTGGTTTCATGTGGACCTGAAATGATCTGGGAACCAGATTGTTTGTTGGTTTCATGTGGACCTGAAATGATCTGGGAACCAGAGTGTTTGTTTGTTTCATATGGACCTGAAATGATCTGGGAACCAGGATTGTTTTGTTGTTTCATATGGACCTGAAATGATCTGGGGAACCAGATTGTGTTGGCTTGGGTTTTCATAATGGACCTTGTTAAATGGATCTGGGAACCAGAGTGTTTGTTTGTTTCATATGGGCCTGGCATGATGGCTTCTCACCAGTTAGTAGTCTGAGCAGGGGACCGTTGCCCACCACTCCACAACAAACACACTCACTGGGGAATAAAGGAAGCATTGTTGTGCTGACTGAATATCATTATCTGGATCCAATATGTATACAAAGAACTAATAGATGGATGGGGAAAAGAGAGAGGAGGAGGAACCAACATCTGTCTTAGGGTAGAGACTAGAGAGACTCAATGAAGTGAGCTCTTTGGAGGTCCGTAGTGGAACGTGGAGCTGAGCTTGTAGGCTTCGACTACAGCTATAATATATTAATCGACATATGTGGACTTTATCTCAAAGGACTTTACAATGCTAGATAGAATGTGCAGAGCAAGCCTTCATAAAAGGCTTTAGTTTCCATCCGTTATCTCCATATAGCTCTTTTCACAAGCAATTACATGTTTATATTTATTCTCTTCCTTTGTCGATAAATGCCGATAAARCATTGTTTCTGGAGGTTTCCTGCTACATTATCTTCCCTCTCTGCCAGACATGGACCAGTTTATATAGATTCTACCGGCGCATATAATCAATATTCCATTCCATGCCGTCASTTCATTTGTTTTTATTTGTCCAGCTTCGTGTTAAAGCCAAGGTTTGAAATCTAGGATTGAGAGGAAAGAACAATATCTCCCTGAGGGTATCTTAACTTCCAGATGATCAAACCCCACAAAATCACAATGGGACACAACTACAAGTGCAGATGCATCCTAGAGCTGTGTGTGTCTGTGTTCATGCGAAAGGGAGGGAGGGTGAAAGCTTATGAGTTCATCATATACTCCTAACCCTCCGGAGTCTTGTGCGTTGCTGGTGCTCACATACCAAAAGGTTACTGACGTGTAATGAGAATGTCATGCCGTGCATGTAATCTCTGATTCCTACACAGATCAGTCATCTGAACAGAAGATCTTGATGTGGACTGGTACAAGGTAGAACTCCAGGAATTCCAAAGTATTCTGGTCTATATCTGTCTATACCTATAGGATTTGGGGATTTCAAGGGAATGGTGCATTGGCCTGGACTTTGTACGGGTCTTTAGTGGTTGAAGAACAATTCTACTTTCTGGTCTTTATAGGCCCTTTAAAAAGATGACTGGAGTCATGAGCATATTCAAAATGTGCCCCACTTCCCCCAGCCCCACCCCGTGTTGAATACAGCCCATTTWCAAACACCTTTTAAACATATTTCATGGCATGAACAGGCCTCTAGGTGTCAAAGGTTGAGGGCTGAAGGCCAGCCAGCTCCACTTGGATGCCCAACAAGGAGTCATGCCAGGCAGTAAAAAGCWGTTGTTTTCTACTTTTGCTTCCCTTCCCTGTAATCACACTAGCTGTCTCTTTGGTTTCTTTACACAACCACTGGACCKCTATGCCAACAAAACACACACGCCATTAAACACAAATCACCAAACGCAGCTTGCAAACACAGAGTCCCACAAGGCACAAGGGGAAACAACTACTAGGCCACCCAGTCTCCGAGTTCTAGGCCTGTACCAGCTTCCAAAGCATCCCTATCCCTGGGCCCGGGCCTGGCTGCATGGGCCAACCATGTAACTGTTCCACGTCCTCCCTACATATGGTTCAAATAAGCAGCCTCTCCTCGGCTTTCTAAAGCTTATACAAATCAGCCTTGGAACAGTGTGGCTCTCTGGTTTATTCCCTCCCCCTCCCCACTTCTATTCACTCAGCCTTCCACTATCTCTCTGACTGACACCGCCCCTTCAATCTAACTCTGCTGCTACCGCCTTGACACTCCTCTTTAAACTCCAACATACGTTCTCTTCCAGGACTCAAACTCAAACGTTCAGACCCTACCTACACATTCTTCATTCCTTATTCAGACGTTGGCCTTGCGTCACTTATCCACAGGTTCACTTCATAACCAACCCAGTGTGTATTAGTCTGTAACCCAGTGTGTATTAGCTCTAACCCAGTGTGTATTAACTCTGTAACCCAGTGTGTATTAACTCTGTAACCCAGTGTGTATTAACTCTGTAACCCAGTGTGTATTAACTCTGTAACCCAGTGTGTATTACTCTTAACCATGTTGTATTAACTCTACACCCAGTGTGTATTAACTCTTAACCCAGTGTGTATTGCTCTACAACCCAGTGTGTATTAACTCTGTAACCCAGTGTGTATTAACTCTACAACCCAGTGTGTATTAACTCTACAACCCAGTGTGTATTAACTCTGTAACCCAGTGTGTATTAACTCTACAACCCAGTGTGTATTAACTCTACAACCCAGTGTGTATTAACTCTACAACCCAGTGTGTATTAACTCTACAACCCAGTGTGTATTACTCTACAACCAGTGTGTATTAACTCTTAAACCCAGTGTGTATACTCTACACCAGTGTGTATTAACTCTACAACCCAGTGTGTATTAACTCTACAACCCAGTGTGTATTACTCTACAACCCAGTGTGTATTAACTCTACAACCCAGTGTGTATTAACTCTACAGCCCAGTGTGTATTAACTCTACAGCCCAGTGTGTATTAGCTCTACAACAAAGTGTGTATTAACTCTACAACCCAGTGTGTATTAACTCTACAACCCAGTGTGTATTAACTCTACAACCCAGTGTGTATTAACTCTACAACCAGTGTGTATTAACTTACAACCAGTGTGTATTAGCTCTGTAACCCAGTGTGTATTAACTCTACAACCCGGTGTATTAGCTCTACAACCCAGTGTGTATTGCTTACAACCAGTGTGTATTAACTCTACAACCCAGTTGTATAACTCTGTAACCCAGTGTGTATTAACTCTACAACCAGTGTGTATTAGCTCTACAACCCAGTGTGTATTAACTCTGTAACCCAGTGTGTATTAAACTCTGTAACCCAGTGTGTATTAACTCTACAAACCCAGTGTGTATTAAACTCTACACCCATGTGATTAACTCTGTAACCAGTGTGTATTAACTCTACAACCCAGTGTGTATTAACTCTGTAACCAGTGGTATTAACCTACAACCCAGTGTGTATTAACTCTACAACCCAGTGTGTATTAACTCTGTAACCCAGTGTGTATTAACTCTACAACCCAGTGTTTAATCTGTAACCCAGGTGTATTACTCTACAACCCAGTGTGTATTTTAACTCTCTAACCAGTGTGTATTAACTCTACAACCCAGTGTGTATTAACTCTACAACCCAGTGTGTATTAACTCTACAACCCAGTGTGTATTACTACAACCCAGTGTGTATTAACTCTGTAACCCAGGGTGTATTAACTCTTACAACCCGTGAAATTAGCTCTACAACCCAGTGTGATTAGCTCTACAACCCAGTGTGTATTAACTCTACAACCCAGTGTATTAGCTCTCAACCCAGTGTGTATTAGCTCTGTAACCCAGTGTTGTATTAACTCTGTACCCAGTGTGTATTAACTCTACAACCCAGTGTGTATTAGCTCTAACCCAGTGTGTATTACTCTACAACCCAGTGTGTATTAGCTCTACAACCAGTGTGTATTAACTCTAACCCAGTGTGTTATAGCTCTGTAACCAGTGTTATTAGCTCTACAACCCAGTGTGTATTAACTCACAACCCAGTGGTATTAGCTCTGTAACCAGTGTGTATTAGCTCTACAACCCAGTGTGTATTAACTCTACACCCAGTGTGTATTAGCTCTTAACCCAGTGTGTATAGCTCTACAACCCAGTGTGTATTAGCTCTACAACCCAGTGTGTATTAACTCTACAACCAGTGTGTATTACTCTACAACCCAGTGTGTATTAACTCTACAACCCAGTGTGTATTAGCTCTGTAACCCAGTGTGTATTAACTCTACAAACCCAGTGTGTATTAGCTTACAACCAGTGTGTATTAGCTCTACAACCCAGTGTGTATTAACTCTACAACCCAGTGTGTATTAACTCTGTAACCCAGTGTGTATTAACTCTACAACCCAATGTGTATTAGCTCTACAACCAGTGTGTATTAACTCGTAACCCAGTGTGTATTAACTCTACAACCCATGTGTATTAACTCTACAACCCAGTGTGTATTAACTCTACAACCCAGTGTGTATTAGCCTTACAACCCAGTGTGTATTAACTCTGTAACCCAGTGTGTATTAACCTACAAACCAGTGAATATTAGCTCTACAACCCAGTGTGTATTAGCTCTACAACCCAGTGTGTATTAACTCTACAACCCAGTGAATATTAAGCCTACAACCCCAGTGTGTTTAGCTCTGTAACCCAGTGTGTATTAACTCTACAACCCAGTGTGTATTACTCTGTAACCAGTGTGTATTAGCTCTACAACCCAGTGTGTATTAGCTCTACAACCAGTGTGTATTAACTCTACAACCAGTGTGTATTAGCTCTGTAACCCAGTGTGTATTAGCTCTACACCCAGTGTGTATTAACTCTACAACCAGTGTGTATTTAGCTCTGTAACCCAGTGTGTATTAGCTCTACAACCCAGTGTGTATAACTCTACAACCCAGTGTGTATTAACTCTGTAACCCAGTGTGTATTAGCTCTACAACCCAGTGTGTATTAGCTCTACAACCCAGTGTGTATTAACTCTGTAACCCAGTGTGTATTAACTCTACACACCAGTGTGTATTAACTCTGTAACCCAGTGTGTATTAACTCTGTAACCCAGTGTGTATTACTCTACAACCCAGTGTGTATTAACTCTGTTCAACCCAGTGTGTATTAACTCTGTAACCCAGTGTGTATTACTCTACAACCAGTGTGTATTACTCTGTAACCCAGTGTGTATTAGCTCTACAACCCAGTGTGTATTAACTCTTAACCCAGTGTGTATTAACTCTTAACCCAGTGTGTATTACTCTACACCCAGTGTGTATTACTCTGTAACCAGTGGTGTATTAACTCTACAACCCAGTGTGTATTAACTCTACAAACCCAGTGTGTATTAACTCTGTAACCCAGTGTGTATTAGCTCTACAACCCAGTGTGTATTAACTCTGTAACCCAGTGTGTATTAACTCTGTAACCCAGGTGTTTAACTCTGTAACCCAGTGTGTATAACTCTACAACCCAGTGTGTATTAGCTTACAACCCAGTGTGGTATTAAACTCTACACCAGTGTGTATTAACTTCTGTAACCCAGTGTGTATTAGCTCTACCACCAGTGTGTAATCTTTGTAACACCCAGTGTGTATTAGCTCTACAACCCAGTGTGTATTAACTCCTGTAACCCAGTGTGTATTAACTCTGTAACCCAGTGTGTATTAACTCTGTAACCCAGTGTGTATTAACTCTACAACCCAGTAAACGTTCCTAGGTGTATTAGCTCTACAACCCAGTGTGTATTAATCTACAACCAGTGTGTTTAACTCTGTAACCCAGTGTGTATTAGCTCTACAACCCAGTGTGTATTAACTCTGTAACCAGTGTATTAGTCCAACCCAGTGTGTATTAACTCTGTAACCCAGGTGTGTATTAACTCTACAACCCAGTGGTATTAATCTTTTAACCCAGTGTGTATTAACTACAACCCAGTGTGTATTAACTCTGTAACCCAGTGTGTATTAGCTCTACAACCAGTGTGTATAACTCTGTAACCCAGTGTGTATTAACTCTGTAACCCAGTGTGTATTAACTCTACAACCCAGTGTGTTATTAACTCTGTAACCCAGTGTGTATTACTCTACAAACAGTGTGTATTAACTCTTAACCCAGTGTGTATTAAACTCTACAACCCAGTGTGTATTAACTCTGTAACCCAGTGTGTATTAGCTCTACAACCCAGTGTGATTAACTCTGTAACCCCGTGTGTATTAGCTCTACAACCCAGTGTGTATTAACTCTGTAACCAGTGTGTATTAACTCTACAACCAGTGTGTATTAACTCTACAACCAGTGTGTATTACTCTGATAACCCAGTGTTGTATTAACTCTACAACCCAGTGTGTATTAAACTCTGAAACCCAGTGTGTAACTCTACAACCCAGGTGTGTATTAACTCTCTACCCAGTGTGTATTAAAACTGTAACCCAGTGTGTATTAACTCTACAACCCAGTGTTATTACTCTACAACCCAGTGTGTATTAACTCTACAACCAGTGTGTATTATAGCTCTACAACCCAGTGTGTATTAACTCTACAACCCAGTGTGTATTAACTCTGTAACCCAGTGTGTATTAGCTCTACAACCCAGTGTGTATTAACTCTTAACCAGGGTGTATTAACTCTTAACCCAGTGTGTATTAACTCTACAACCCGTGGTCATTAACTCTGTAACCATGTGTATTAACTCTACAACCCAGTGTGTATTAACTCTGTAACCAGGCTGTATTACTCTACAACCCAGTGTGTATTAACTCTGTAACCCAGTGTGTATTAACTCTGTAACCTCAGGTGTATTTAGCCTACCAACCCATGTGTATTAACTCTGTAACCCAGTGTGTATTAACTCTGAACCCAGTGTGATTAACTCTACAACCCAGTGTGTATTAACTCTGTAACCAGTGTGTATTAACTCTACAACCCAGTGTGTATTAACTCTACAAACCACGTGTGTATTAATCTCTACAAACCCAGTGTGTATTAACCCTGTAACCCAGTGTGTATTAACTCTAACACCAGTGTGTATTAACTCTGTAACCCAGTGTGTATTAGCTCTACCCAGTGTGTATTAACTCTGTAACCCAGGGTATTAACTCGTACAACCCAGTGGGTATTAACTCTGTAACCCAGTGTGTATTAACTCTAAACCCAGGTGTTATTAACTCTGTAAACCAGTGTGTATTACTCTACAACCCAGTGTGTATTAACTCTGTAACCAGTGTGTATTAACTCTGTAACCCAGTGTGGATTAACTCTACACCCAGTGTGTATTACTCTGTAACCACAGTGTGTATTACACTCTACAAACCCAGTGTGTATTAACTCTTGTAAACCCAGTGTGTATTAACTCTACAACCCAGTGTGTATTACTCTGTAACCCAGTGTGTATTAGCTCTACAACCCAGTGTGTATTAACTCTAACCAGTTGTGTATTAGCTCAC
>NC_036840.1:34865425-34900214 GCF_002910315.2 Salvelinus sp. IW2-2015
GAGAAGCTGGAGAACTGTGTGGACAGAGTTCAACTCGGGGACGACCCAGGCTATCTCATCGACACCAGCCGACTGGGTCGAGTTGCATATGAGAGAAGCTGGGAGATCTGTGGACCCAGAAGTCCAAGGGACAGGAGTTGGGTGATGAGAGAGCAAGGGAGTACTGTTGGAGAGTCCAGGGACAGGAGGTGGGTGTGAGTGGAGAGAAGCTGGGAGACTGTTGGATCAGAGGTCAGGGAACAGGAGGTGGGTGATGGAGACGGAAGCAGGGAGACTGTGGAGCAGAGTCAGGGACAGGAAAGGTGTGGTGAGTGAGCGAAGCAGGGGACTGTGGGACAGAAGTCAGGACAGGAGGCGTGTGAGTGAGAGACAGCAGGGAGAACTGTGGAGAAGAGTCAGGACAGGAGGTGGTGTGTGAGAGAAGCTGGGAACTGTGGACAAAGTCAGGGAACAGGACCAGGTGGTGAGTGAGAGAATGCGGGACTGTGGACAAGAGTCAGGGACAAGGAGGTGGTGAGTGAGAGAGAAGCAAAGGAGACTGTGGACAGAGGTCCAGGACCAGAGAGTGGTGAGCTGGAGGAAAGCCTGGGAGAATGTGGACACAACAAGTCAGGGACGGAAGGTTGGGTGAGTGAGAGAAGCAGGGAGAACATGTGGACAGACGTCCAGGACAGGAGATGGTGAGTTGAGAGAAGCTGGGAGACTGTGGACAGAGTCAGGGACAGGAAGGTGTGGGTGAGTGAGAGAAGCTGGGAGACTGTGGACAGAGTCAGGGACAGAGGTGGGTGAAGGAGAGAAGCATGGGAGACTGTGGACAGAGATCAGGACAGGAGGTGGGTGAGTGAGAGAAGCAGGGAGGACTGGTGGACAGAGTCAGGGACAGGAGGTGGGTGAGTGAGAGAAGCAGGGAGACTGTGGACAGGAGTCAGGGACCAGGAGGTGGGTGAGTGAAGAGAAGCAGGAGACTGTGGACAGAGTCAGGACAGGAGGTGGGTGAGTGAGAGAAGCAGGGAGACTGTGGACAGAGTCAGGACAGGAGGTGGGTGAGTGAGAGAAGCGGGAGACTGTGGACAGAGTCAGGGACAGGAGGTTGGGTGAGTGAGAGAAGAGGGAGAGCTGTGGACAGAGTCAGGGACAAAGGAGGGGGTGATGTGAGAGAAGCAGGGAAGACTGGTGGACAGAGTCAGGGACAGGATGGGTGAGTGAGAGAAGAGCAGGGAGACTGTGGACAGAGTCAGGGACAGGAGGTGGGTGAGTGAGAAAGCGGGAGACCTGTGGACAGAGTCAGGAGCAGGAGGTGGGTGAGTGAGAGAAGCAGGGAGACTGTGGACAGAGTCAGGGAACAGGAGGTGGGTGAGTGAGAGAAGCAGGGAGACTGTGGACAGAGTCAGGGACAGGAGCGTGGGTGATGAGAGAATGCAGGGAGACTGTGACAGAGTCAGGGACAGGAGGTGGGTGAGTGATGAGAGAAGCTGCGGAGACTGTGGACAGAGTCAGGGACAGGAGGTGGGTGAGTGAGAGAGAAGCAGGGAGACTGTGGACACGAGTCAGCAGGAGAGTGGGAGGAGAGAAGCGGGAGACTTAGACAGTCAGGGAGGAGGCGTTGAGTGAAGAGAAGCGGGAGACTGTGGACAGAGTCAGGGAGACAGGAGGTTGGGTGAGTGAGAGAAGCGGAGACTGGGACAGAGTCAGGGACAGGAGGTGGGTGAGTGAGAGAAGCAGGGAGACTGTGGACAGAGTCAGGGAACAGGAGGTGGGTGAGTGAGAGAAGCAGGGAGACTTGGACAGAGTCAGGGGCAGGAGGTGGTGAGTGAGAGAAGCTGGGGAGGGCTTGTGGACAGAGTCAGGACAGGAGGTGGGTGAGTGAGAGAAGCTGGGAGACTTGTGGACAGAGTCCAGGACAAGGAGGGTGGTGAGAAGAAGCCTGGGAGACTGTGGACCAGAGTCTCAGGGACAGGAGGTTGGGTGAGTGGAAAGGAATCTGGGAGACTGTGGACACAGAGTCGGGACAGGAAGTGTGTGAAGTGAGAGAAGCGGGAGACTGTGGACAGAGGTCAGGACGGAGGTGAGTTGAGGTGAGAGAAGCAGGGAGACTGTGGACAGAGTCAGGGGACAGGAGTGGTGGAGTGAGAGAAGCTAGCGGAGACTTGTGGGACAGAGGTCACGGTGACAGGAGGTGGGTGAGTCAGCGAAGCTAGGAGGACTGTGGACCAGAGCTCAGGAACAGCGGCTGGGTGGAGTGAGAGAAGCTGCGGACGACTGTGGACAAAGAGTCAGGGAACAGGAGGTGGTGAGTGAGAGAAGCTGGAGACTGGACAGATCAGCAGAGGTTCTGGCGAGAGATGGAAGGATGACACTTGGACTGGCGTCGGTGAGAGGATAAAAGGAGATTAAAAGATAACTTCTGTGCAAATAAACTACGTACACTGCCTTCGCGTTTTGATAGTTACAACTTACAGCCGCCTTGACACTGCTAAGCGAACACATGTTGTGTCTTACAAAGCTCCTTAAAAGTTGCGTTGGCTATCTACGTTGGCAATCTGCCTCCACGCCGAACCCAGAAGGCCACCTGGAGGTGCATCCTAATTATTTGTTTTGTTGACTGACAGCGCGGTTTCATCAGAGGATGTGGGCCGTTTGATAGGAAATTGAATTTAGCCTTACGTGATTTCCTCTGCTTGGGCAAGAGTTGTTCCAAAGAGTGACCGCTGAGTCGTCCCCCGTGGGAAGCAGCGGACGTGAAAGACGAGAGAGGGGGCAAGGGAGTGCAGAGAGGAAGAGGGGGGGGGTATGTATATGTTTCAGGAGATGGAGGAGGAAAGGTCTTCTGGCTCCCTTTACAATCGTTTTTATTAGGCTGGCCACGTATAAATCGATATTAAAGGAGTGTGTCTGAGGATGTCCATGTGGAGTTATACAGATGTAGGATCTTAATTTGAACCAGTTTGCTACAGCAGGAACATAATCCTGCAGCAACAGGAAATGTGAATTATTATGTGGATTATAATTAATTGAAATTTTTGTTGGGATTGACCATTTTTCGTAAGGTAAAAATAAAGTCTGAAATTTCAAAGTGGAAATTACAAACTTCAGAAGCCTTTTAAAACCTCACACTACAAGTTTAACATTACTTATTTACAATGACGGCGTACCCCAGACGATGCTGGGCCAATTGTGCGCTGCCCTATGGGACTCCCAATCACGGCTGGATGTGATACAGCCTGGATTCGAACCAGGGACTGCAGTGACGCCTCTTGCACTGAGACGCAGTGCCACYCTGGAAGTTCAACAGCAACAGGGTGATCAAGTTAAAATCCTACATCTGTGTGAAGTTTCCAAAGTTTTGACAAAGAAAATGAGGTGTGTTTTCTGAATGCCTTATTCCACATCCGTGCTCTAAAAACCTGCGACGGAGGCCACACGTCTGCTCTGTCTGGACACGTTTCTTGTCGTCTCTCAAGCTGTTAAAATACTCAATCTTTGACACTGACAGAAGTGTTTACAAAGTTCCTTTGTCCCAGCCGCCTTGTTTCGCTGAGAAGGTATTTCAGAGAAACTGATCTTCAGCATCATCCATTGTCTTGCCATGTCTCTCGCATTCCGCAGACATAGTCCACATTCTTCAACTTTAAAAGAACACCAGACCCACTGCCAGGCTAATGCAACCTCTGCCTTTTGCTTGGCATAACTCGTTGGACTCTCCGGGAGACCAGTGAATAACYGAGTACAGCGAGAGTTCACAGGGTTTGAAGAGTCAAATTAGTCGTTGAACTTGGAGGAAAACGCTCCACTACAGCCTCCAATCGTCTAATAGGTTGTGGCGCTCACGTTCAGAGCTGGGTCAGGTACCATACCAATCTGTTCTGCAGCTCCTGTCATGGGGGACGTTTTAAGTGCTTTACCTCAGCAGCACAATGAGGTTTCACTTGTCTGTCTCCTACTCTTCTCCATGACTGTCTCCATAACGTTATCTCAGTCTAGATAACCTGATGAGGTTGACGGAGGTGAAGACTGAAATACGTTTTTTAAAAGGAGCAGGGGCAGTCTTGCATGCTGCCAGCAGTTCACTGATGTCTGATAAAGAAGGCCCAGAGGGCAGGAGACAGTGGACACCTGTGTCTGTGTGAAGGATCAAGCTGGGCTTCTTTCTGGTGTCCAGGTTGAGTGGGACAGAACACATCCGATCTGACCATCTCTAACTCTACTGAACCAGTTGATTCTGAGAAAAACCCTTGCTAACCATAGAACATTGTCACCGTCACAATGATAGCTTCTCTTTTTTAGGATCTGCGACCGCAATGATAGTGTGTGGGCATGGTCGTAGGGGGAGGGAGAGCATCGGGGTTGAACAAGAGGGTTGAGAGAGATTTTGGGATGATTGTGCAGACCTACTCCTGAACTAAAACGCATATTCAATAGAGAGTGCTTCACAGTCCAGAAATATGCTTTATCGGGCTTCATGCAAGGATGTTTCTTCAGCTGGTCTTTCCACTGAAAGGCCTCAACGCCAGCTCCTACTATGCAAACACAGTAGATGAAACACACGGTAATCTATTTCTTTCTCACCAGAATAAAGCGCTAACCTCTTCCCTGTAATGGCCAGTCAGTGGCAGTGACATGGGGAATAAGAATGAAGAAATGGCTGATATTCGCTCAACTTGAACTTCATTACCGTACATGTCAACGTGCCCTGGGATATCTGGATGTTTACTTTGACCTGTCAGTCATATTCAGTACCCTAGCAAGAGTTGAATATTTATGAGGCAAGACAACCTGTACATATAGTGACAGTTGAGAAAAACACATTTCAAATCTATGGCTCTCTGGTGTATAAGGGTGGTTTACAATGGGGGAGCAAAACAATCTGTAACGGAATTACTGCAACTATCGGAATACAGTCCAATACAGTCCAATACAGTACAGTACAGTACAATACAGTACAGTACAGTAGAGTACAGTCACAACTAACAAGTACAGTACAATACAATCCAATACAGTACAGTACAATACAGTACAGTACGAATACAGTACAGTAATACAGTAGCAGTACAGTACAGTACAGTACAGTACACCGTACAGTACACTAGAGTAGAGTAGAGTAGAGTAGAGTACATATACAGTAAAGATACAGTACAGTACATACAGTACAGAGTACAGTACAGTACAGTACAATACAGTACAGCTAGAGTACAGTCAAATACAGTACAATACAGTATATACAGTACAGTACAGTAGAGTACAGTACAATACAGTAGAGTACAGTACAATACAGTACAGTAGAGTACAGTACAATACAATACAGTACAATACAGTACAGTACAAGTACAGTACAGTTGCAGTACAGTACAATACAGTACAATACAGTATCAGTACAGTAGAGTACAGTACAATACAGTACAGTACATTACAGTACAGTACAATACAGTACAGATAGAGTACAGTACAATACAGACAGTACAGACAGTACAGTACAATACAGTACAGTGAGTACAGTCCAATACAGTATAGTACAATACAGTACAGTAGAGTACAGTACATACAGTAGAGTACAGTACAATTCAGTAGAGTACAGTAGAGTACAGTACAGATAACAGTAGAGTACAGTACAGTAAGTACAGTACAGTAGTAGAGTACAGTGCAGTACAGTACAGTAGAGTACATGCAATACAGTACAGTCCAGTACAGTACAGTACAGTAGAGTCTACGTAGAGTACAGTCCAATACAGTACAGTAGAGTACAGTACAATACAGTACAGTAGAGTACAGTACAGTACAGTAGAGTACAGTACAATACAGTACAGTCCAATAAACAAACAATACAGTAGAGACAATACAGTACAGTATGATACAGTAGAGTACAGCACAGTACAATACAGTACAGTCAAATACAGTACAGTACGTCAATACAGTACAGTACAATACAGTACAGTAGAGTACAGTACAATACAGTACAGTAGAGTACAGTACAGTATAATACAGTACAGTAGAGTACAGTGCAGTACAGTAGAGTACAATACAGTACAGTAGAGTACACTACAATACAGTACAGTAGAGTACATGCAGTACGTAGAGTACAGTACAATAGAGTACAGTACAATACAGAACAGTACAATACAGTACAGTAGAGTACAGTACAGTACAATACAGTACAGTAGAGTACAGTCAATACAGTACAATACATACAAGCAGTACAGTACGTACAGTACAGTTACAGTACAATACAGTAGAGTACAGTACAATACAGTAGAGTACAGTACAATACAGTACAGTTAGCAGTACAGTACAATACAATACAGTACAATACAGTACAGTACAATACAGTACAGTATAGTACAATCACGTACAATACAGTATAGTACAGTACAGTAGAGTTACAGTACAATACAGTACAGTACAGGACATTACAGTACAGTAAATACAGACAGTGAGTACAGTCCAATACAGTATAGTACAGTCCAATACAGTACAGTACAATACAGTACAGTAGAGTACAGTACAATACAGTACAGTAGAGTACAGTACAGATATAAGACATACAGTAGAGTACAGTGCAGTACAGTAGAGTACAATACAGTACAGTTGAGTACAGTCCAATACAGTACAGTCCATACGTACAGTACAATACAGTACAGTAGAGTAGAGTACAGTACAATACAGTAGAGTACAGTACAGTAGAGTACAGTACAGTAGAGTACAGTACAGTAGAGTACAGTACAGTAGAGTAGAGTACAGTGCAGTACAGTCAGTACATACAGTACAGTAGAGTACAGTGCAGTACAGTACAGTAGAACAGATGCAATACAGTACAGTCCAGTACAGTACAGTACAATACAGTACAGTAGAGTAGAGTAACAGTCCAATACAGTACAGTACAGTAGAGTACAGTAGAGTACAGTACAATACAGTAGAGTACAGTACAGTAGAGTACAATACAGACAGTAGAGTACAGTGCAGTACAGTACAGTAGAGTACAGTGCAATACAGTACAGTCCAGTACAGTACAGTAGAGTACAGTCCAATACAGTACAGTCGAGTACAGTACAATACAGTACAGCAGAGTACAATACAGTACATAGAGTACAGTACATACAGTACAGTCCAATACAATACAGTACAGTAGAGTACAGTACAATACAGTACAGTATAGTACAGTAAGTACAGCACAGTACATACAGTACAGTCCAATACAGTACAGTACAATACAGTACAGTAGAGTACAGTACAATACAGTACAGTAGAGTACAGTACAGTTAAACAGTACAGTAGAGTCAGTGCAGTACAGTAGAGTACAATACAGTACAGTAGAGTACACTACAATACAGTACAGTAGAGTACAATGCAGTACAGTAGAGTACAGACAATAGAGTACAGTACAATAGAGTACAGTTACAATACAGTCCAATACAGTACAGTACAGTCCAATTACAGTACAGTACATACAGTACAGTAGAGTACAATAGAGTCAATACAGTACAGTAGAGACAGTACAATAGGTACATGCAGTACAGTAGAGTACAATACAGTACAGTAGAGTCATACAATAAGTACACGTAGATACTAGACAGTAAAGTACAATAGAGTACAGTACATAGAGTACAGTTACAATACAGTCCAATACAGTACAGTACAGTACAGTACAATAGGTACAGTAGAGTACAGTACAATAGAGTACAGTACAATACAGTCAATACAATACAGTCCAATACAGTACAGTACAATACAGTACAGTACAGTAGAGTACAGTACAGTCCAATACAATACAGTCCAATACAGTACAGTACAATACAGTACAGTAGAGTACAGTACAATACAGAGGTTAAGTGTCGAGCAAAAGTTTAAAGATCACAACAACCATACGTTCAGCACTATATTCAAGTTACTTTATTGTAGTCCGCAAACGGGGAAAAGCATGAACAGCTTGACATTTGAACCCCCCCATTTGAACGGATCATTGGCCAGACAATCTGCTGAAGTCCCACCGCAAGGCATGGAGGGTAAATCAACACAGTCTGGTCCCTACAACATATAGCACACTGCATTACCATAGCTGTCCACACATTTCTGACCACATTAGTGACACCCACACACCACACACACACACACACACACACACCCCCACACACACACCACTTCTAAGGGCCCTAATCTCCTTCTGTTTTGAATCATAGATACAACCCCCCACCACCACTCTCTTGCATCATCCTCCCAGAAGTACCTGGTAACATAATGGAATATACACCTTCATTCCATATGGATGCTACTACCACAGTATCAGCCCTTTTTACTGTACAAGAAGGGTGAGTGGAGTGGGCAAAAGGGGAGACACTTTTCTCCTTATTTTCCAGGACGCTAGCCAGAAGAGGTGCCTAGCAACCTTCCCGTTTCCTAAGGAGCAAAACAGATGCTGGTGTAGGCAGGCATCTCTATAGGGACAGCCTTTGTGTGTGTGTGTGTGTGGTGTGTGTGTGTGTCTATGTGTGTCTGTGTGTGAAACAAATGCTGATGTGAACATTGTAGGATAATAAAGGGGGTATATAAGCTACACTACAAATTGAAACCGCAATCAGGCTACCTAATGTATTCACCCCTGTCTTTAATATTATCTGTCGGTTGCCTTCCGTGGACACAAAACACAAGTGGTTGCTATAGAGAAAGCCAAGATGGCTCCATTGCAAACAGTTTAGTTGTTACTGTGCTGACATGCACCTTTGTTCTCCGGCATCCAATTATGTGTTTTGTCATTTATTTGCTGCAATCTTGTTGCGCTTCCAGCATTTTTATACGGTGCGCTTTTGCATTTCAGTGTCTTGAAAACATACAGTGACTCTGCAGTCGGTCTGCATAGACTTCCAAGTCACATTGCATTTCTCAGGGCCCTTCTATTAAACTCCAGTGCAAAACAGTTATAATGCTCCAAGATTTTAACTCTCTAGTAATCAAGTCTAAAATAATTACGCCTTCGATACACTACTACATGTTGACCGTTCGACCACCTCGCCTGTATTAAGGTAGAATTTGTGGAAATGAGTTAATAGGTTTGAATGAGAGGAACATAACCAGACACGGCCTGGATGACGATGGATTAAACCTCACCAGCCACGTTGCGTCCACATACATGTTATTCAATCATTTTACCCACACTACATGTTTTTCAATCATTTTCCACACATACTGTTATTCAATCATTTTACCCACACAATACATTTTATTCAATCATTTTACCCACACAACATGTTTTCATCATTTTACCACACATACATGTTATTCAATCATTTTACCCACACATACATGTTATTCAATCATTTTACCACACATACATGTTATTCAATCATTTTACCCACACATACATGTTATTCAATCATTTTACCCACACATACATGTATTCAATCATTTTACCCACACATACATGTTATTCAATCATTTTACCCACACATACATGTTATTCAATCATTTTACCCACACATACATGTTATTCATCATTTTACCACACCATACATTTTATTCAATCATTTTACCCACACATACATGTTATTCAATCATTTTACCACACATACATGTTATTCAATCATTTTACCCACACATACATGTTATTCAATCATTTTACCCACACCGCTCATGCGCATGACCGAGAGCCTGCATAGCTAAGCGCTAAAATAGAACTTCAGGAAGATACAAGCCCTCATTGATGCTTGAAAGATTATTTTTTTATTTTTATTAACCTTTATTTAACTCGGCAAGTCAGATGAGAACAAATTCTTATTTACAATGACGGCCTACGCCGGCCAAACCCTAACCTGGACGACGTGGCCAATTGTGCGCCGCCCTATGGGACTCCCAATCACGGCCGGTTGTGATACAGCCTGGAATCGAACCAGGGTCTGTAGTGACACCTCTAGCACACTAGCCTTAGACCTCTGCGCCACTCGGGAAAGATTAAAGACCACTATCTAAAAACGAACTAGGTTTCCCTTTTTATATGTTGATTAATCATGGAAGTAGAGAAACACACTATTTTTTATGACTCCTGGTAAAAATTAGACAAAGAACCAGCTAAAAAGAGGCCCATATGCATGTCAAGTAAAATAACAATGCACTGTTCATCTCCTAGGACAAACTAGTTAGCAACAGCTAACTAGCTAAATGTCCATGAATGTTTCAAGTGTGTTTCGACCTGCCATCAAATGAATGTAGTTGGTTCACGGTTGGTTTTGATATTTTAACCTGTCATGATGGTGTTGGTGTGGATGGACAAAATCAACATGCACGTGATGTTACTCACCTCTTGACTTTAACACATTTATAACACTTMTATAACACATTTTTAACACTTTTATAACACTTGCATTGTGCATTGACCACAACTGAATGGCCACTAGACAGTAGGATAAACGTACCTGCCAGTCATTAATTGACTCCTGGAGGGGCTACAGAGAGGCTGCACATAGTAATTCTCCAGTTTCACTCCCTGCGCTGCCAGCCTGTCCAGAGTTGGGGTTCTGATCTCGGACCCATGGTAACCCACATCCCGGAAGCCTTGGTCATCAACCAGGATGAAAATGATGTGAGGTTGAGTAGTTGGACTGTCAAGTTCATTCACTCGGTTTTGCAAATTGKCATTCCGATTTTCCCATGACATCTGATAGCCACATGTTGGTGAAGTAAACGCGAATAAACTTGCCAGGACACTGAAGAGAAACATTTTCACCCCCTCGGTTTACGCTGCATCAAAACCAAAACATTCGWATTATTGTATCACTCTCTCGAAAAAATAAAAAATAAAAGCATAATTGTTTGCTACATTGCACATTGCAACAAAGTTGCTGGTTGTCATAATGGACACAGCGTGAGTGCAGTGGCGCGCTGCACATGTTCCGGAATAACAGAAGTGGGTTCGCATTGTTCTCAATAGACTATTCTCCTACTCTAGACKAATGATAGCGTTTATGTTCGGAAGCCGACGATATACCAGTCCAGTCACTTCAAATTCTGCAATTAGTCTCTTTGAAGTCACCTAAACGTTCATCTAAACTTGTGGAATGTAAAACACATCTTTCCGTCGTAATGTTTTATTCCTCGTTTGAAACGTGGTTCTTACCAAAGTCATTGGATTTACGTCCCTGTCTTGCTCTGCAAACAGTCCAAAAAGCAATCACGAACCTCATTGTTTCGTCTGYGACGTGGGACATCGCTCGACAGGTTGGTTTTTGGAGCTCAGTTTCTTTCCATCCGAATGGTCCTCCTCTCTCAGCAACGGCGATTCTGCTTTTCGCTCTTTTCAAGAACCACCCTGACATGCCAGCACGCACTGCCAGCTCGGGAGGCTGTTCCGTGTGTTCGCTCTCCACTGTCAACTGCTCAACACCGCAGAACTGAAAGCTCAATTCATGCAGCATTTTGACACTGCCTCTGCGTTCTGTCATTTCAACATCCCTGTTTGACTCTCTCTCCCAAAGTCCACATATGTAAATGGGAGTTGGGCAGTGGGCTACGATAAAACATCTGCGTCAACCTATTGGGTTGTGAGTGACAGTGTCAATGCAAATAATGGGATCCATTTCAACTCTCTTGTCGAATAGAATTGATTTGTTTCCCCATAACTTCTAGTGGAAAGCAACATGTTTTACTTCTCTGGATTTTCAGACCTGCAAGGAGTGACATTTGCAGTGGTGATTTTAGCATGTACATCTTGGAGGGGCAAACTCGAACAAAATGTTTTAGATGCATGCCAACAAAGCCACTAGACAACACAACACAACACTAACAATACATGAATTTCATTATAACAGTGACAAATGGTGCCCACAAACTGTTAGGGCCAACAGCAGTCCCAACAGCAGTCCCAACACTTTACTATTGCTACACCTGGTTATCAGCAGAGCCTTGTCTGCAGCGAAACAGTTCATTCAGCCTRATTTACTGCCTTWAAAAAACATAGCTGATATGGCTGAATTGACCTGTTAAGGATTAGCCCCTTTTTTCCCAATTTTCGCCTAAAATGACWTWCCCAAATCTAAATGCCTGTAGCTCAGGCCCTGAAGCAAGGATATGCATATTCTTGGTACCATTTGAAGTTTATGCAAATGTGAAAGGAATGTAGTAGAATATAACACAATAGATCTGGTAAAAGATAATACAAAGGAAAAACCAACCGTTCTTTTGTATTTGTTTTGTACCATCATCTTTGAAATGCAAGAGAAAGGACATTATGTATTATTCCAGCCCAGATGCAATTTAGATTTTGGCCACTAGATGACATCAGTGTATTTGCAAAGTGTTAGACTGATACAATGAACCCTTGTATTTCTGTTAAAGATTTTGTATCAAGACTGCCCAAATGTGCCTAATTTGTTTATTAATAACTTTTCATGTTCAAAATTGTGTACTCTCCTCAAACAATACCATGGTATTCTTTCACTGTAATAGCTACTGTAAATTGGACAGTGGAGTTCAATTAACAAGAATTTAAGCTTTCTGCCAATATCAGATACAGTTGAAGTCGGAAGTTTACATACACCTTAGCCAAATACATCAGTTTTTCACAATTCCTGACATTGAATCCTAGTAAAAATTCCCTGTCTTAGGTCAGTTAGGATCACCACTTTATTTWAAAAATGTAAAATGTCAGAATAATAGTAGAGAATGATTTATTTCAGATTTTATTTCTTTCATCACATTCCCAGTGGGTCAGAAGTTTACATACACTCAATTTGTATTTGGTAGCATTGCCTTTAAATTGTTTAACTTGGGTCAAACGTTTTGGGTAGCCGTCCACAAGCTTCCCACAATAAGTTGTGTGAATTTTGGCCCATTCCTCCTGACACAGCTGGTGTAACTGAGTCAGGTTTGTATGCCTCCTTACTCACACACTTTTCAGTTCTGCCCACAAATGTTCTATAGGATTGAGGTCAGGGCTTTGTGATGGCCACTCCAATACCTTGACTTTGTTGTCCTTAAGCCATTTTTCCACAACTTTGGAAGTATGCTTGGGGTCATTGTCCATTTGGAAGACCAAGCTTTAACTTCCTGACTGGTGTCTTGAGATGTTGCTTCAATATATCCACATAATTTCCTGTCTCATGATGCCATCTATTTTGTGACGTGCACCAGTCCCTCCTGCAGCAAAGCACCCCCACAACATGACGCTGCTACCCCCGTGCTTCACGGTTGGAATGATGTTCTTCGGCTTGCAAGCCTCCCTCTTTTTCCTCCAAACATAACAATGGTCATTATGGTCAAACAGTTCTATTTTTGTTTCATCAGACCAGAGGACATTTTTCCAAAAGTACAATCTTTGTTCCCATGTGCAGTTGCAAACCGTAGTCTGGCTTTTTTATGGCGGTTTTGGAGCAGTGGCTTCTTCCT
This sequence comes from Salvelinus sp. IW2-2015, assembly GCF_002910315.2. Lineage (NCBI taxonomy): Eukaryota > Metazoa > Chordata > Actinopteri > Salmoniformes > Salmonidae > Salvelinus > Salvelinus sp. IW2-2015. Next base: position 34,878,788 of record NC_036840.1, read on the forward strand.
TGCTGAGCGGCCTTTCAGGTTATGTCGATATAGGACTCGTTTTACTGTGGATATAGATACTTTTGTACCTGTGTCTTCCAGCATCTTCACAAGGTCATTTGCTGTTGTTCTCGGATTGATTTGCACTTTTCACATCAAAGGACGTTAATCTCTAGGAGTCAGAACGCGTCTCCTTCCTGAGCGGTATGACGGCTGCGTCCTCCCATGGTGTTTATACTTGCGTACTAATATTTGTACAGATGAAGGTGGTACCTTCAGGCGTTTGGAAATTGCTCCCAAGGATGAACCTGTTACACCCTGACCTTAGAGAACCTTTTATTTCTCTCTTTTGGTTAGGTCAGGGTGTGACGGGTGGGTAGTCTAGTTTTTCCTTTTCTATGTTGGCCTGGTATGGTTCCCAATCAGAGGCAGCTGTCTATCGTTGTCTCTGATTGGGGATCATATTTAGGCAGCCTTTTCCCACCTGCTGTTTGTGGGATCTTGTTTTTGTGTAGCTGCCTGTGAGCAGCCCAGAACGTCACCTTTAGTTTTTCTTCTGTATTGTTTTTTTTGGTGAGTTTCATATTTATTAAACATGTGGAACTCTAAGTACGCTTCGCCTTGGTCCATTCATTCAGACGAGCGTGAGAGAAGGTAGGCCTTGAAATACATCCACAGGTACACCTCCAATTGACTCAAATGATGTCAATTAGCCTATCAGAAGCTTCTAAAGCCATGACATCATTTTCTGGAATTTTCCAAGCTGTTTAAAGGCACAGTCAATTTACTGTATGTAAACTTCTGACCCACTGGAATTGTGATACAGTGAATTATAAGTGAAATAATCTGTCTGTAAACAATTGTTGGAAAAATGTATTGTGTCATGCAAAAAGTAGATGTCCTATCTGACTTGCCAAAACCATAGTTTGTTAACAAGAAATGTGTGCAGTGGTTGAAAAATGAGTTTTAATGACTCCAAGCTAAGTGTATGTAKATTTCCGACTTCAACTGTAGATACAGGGCATTGGAAAGTATTCAGAACTCTTGACTTTTTTCCCACATTTTGATACATTACAGCCATATTCTAAAATGGATTAAATAAAACTTGACATTCTTTGGGTGGTGGACCATTCTTGATACACATGAAAAACCCAGCAGCGTTGCAGTTCTCGACACAAACCGGTGCGTCTGTCACCTACTACCATATCCTGTTCAAAGGTACTTACATCTTTTGTCTTGCCCACTCACCCTCTGAATGGCACACATACACAATCCATGTCTCAATTGTCTCAAGGCTTTTGCACATGTGACATGCTGGTAGAGATGAGGTAAAACTGATTTAAGTTTCCCTGCATTAAAGTCCCCYGCWACTAGGAGCGTCGCCTCTGGATGAGCATTTTCTTGTTTGCTRATGGCGGTATACAGCTCATTGAGTGCGGTCTTAGTGCCAGCATTGATCTGTGGTGGTAAATAGACAGCTACGAAAAACATAGATGAAAACTCTCTTGGTAAATAGTGTGGTCTACAGTTTATCATGAGATACTCTACCTCAGGCGAGCAACACCTTGAGACCTCCTTAATATTAGATTTGGTGCACCAGCTGATATTGACAAATAGACACAACCCTCCACCCCTCGATGCACAGACGACCCAGCCAACTGTATATTATCCATATCGTCGTTCAGCCACGACTCAGTGAAACATAAGATATTACAGTTTTTAATGTCCTGTTGGTAGGATAGTCTTGAACGGAGCTAATCCAGTTTAGTCTCCAGTGATTGCACATTGGTCAATAGTACAGATGGTCGAGGCGGGTTACCCACTCGCCGACGAATTCTCACAATGTCACGCCCTGACCTTAGAGAGCATTCTATGTTCTGTTTTCTAGGTTTGTGTATTTCTATGTTTTCTATGCCCGGTGCGCTATATGCCAGCTCTCTGCAAGTGCCACGCTAGAGTGGGCATCCAGCCAGGGCAGATTGTGGCAGCTCAGTGTGCTTGGTCTCCGGTGCGCCGTTTCGGCCCAGGGTATCCTGCCTGGTTCGTCCTATGCCTGCACTCAGCCCGTGCCGGGCTAAAGTGGGCATTCAGCCAAGAGGAGATGTGCAAGTGGTAAGCACCAGATCTCCAGTGCTCCCCCACAGCCCGGTCCATCCAGTGCCTCCTCCAAGCACCAGGCCTCCAGTAGGTCTCCCCAGCCTGGTTCATCCTGTGCCTCCTCCAAGGACCAGGCCTCCAGCGACGGTCCCCAGTCCGGAGCCTCCAGCGATGGCCTTCAGTTCGGAGCCTCTGGCGACGATCCCCAGTCCGGAGCCTCCAGCGACAATCCCCAGTCCGGAGCCTCCAGCGACGGCCTCCAGTCCGGAGCCGCCATCGAGGGTCCCCAGTCCGGGGCCSGCAACGAGGGTCGCCAGTCCGGGGCCCGCAACGAGGGTCCCCAGTCCGGGGCCCGCAACGAGGGTCCCCAGTCCGGGGTCGGCGACGAGGGTCCCTGCACCAGAGGTGCCACCAAAGTGGGGTGAGCCAGAGGTGGAGCGGGGTCTACGTCCCGCACCAGAGCCGCCACCACGGATAGATGCCCATCCGGACCCTCCCCTATAGGTTCAGGTTTTGCGGCTGGAGTCCGCACCTTTGGGGGGGGTACTGTCACGCCCTGACCTTAGAGAGCCTTTTTATGTCTCTATTTGGTTTGATCAGGGTGTGATTTGGGGTGGGCATTCTATGTTGTTTTCTAGGTTTGTGTATTTCTATGTTTTGGCCGGGTATGGTTCTCAATCAGGGACAGCTGTCCATCGTTGTCTCTAATTGGGAATCATACTTAGGCAGCCTTTTTCCCTTGTGTCATTGTGGGAAGAGTTCTTTGTTTGGGTACTATAGCCCRTGTAAGCTTCACGGTGGTTTTTCGTTTGTTGTTTTGTTGGCGACATTTTTTATAAAAAGAGAAATGTACGCTTACCACGCTGCACTTTGGTCCACTTCTTTTGACGGCCGTGARACACAAGGTACCCGGACCTGCGTCCCCTGTATAGACGTCTCTTCTTCATGTGAATAACAGGGATTTGGGCCTGGTCCGGTATCAGCAGTAAATCCTTTGCGTCCGACTCGTTAAAGAAAAAATATTTGTCCAGTTCGAGGTGAGTAATCGTTCTGATATCCAGAAGCTCTTTTTGGTCATAAAAGATGGTGGCAGAAACATTATGTACAAAATAAGTTACAAACAAAGGGAAAAAACACACAAAATAGCAGAGTTGGTTAGGAGCCTATAAAACGGCAGCCATCTCCTCCGGGCGCCATTATAAATAACCAACTTATCATCAAGCTTTGATTATTTGAATCAGCTGTGTAGTGCTAGGGCATAATGTGCAGCCCACTTGGCTGGAGTAGACTTGGTGTCAGAGAAAAACAGTTTATTTTCTTAGAGGTACTCAGCTGCCGGTTAAATCAAGTAGTACTACGAAACTAGTGTTAGTATTATGATACTGACTGAGTTTRATATAAAGAGCTGGTGAGTTTGTGAATTGGGCCAGAGGTGTCTGGGGAGGAGGCGGTGGTGGGATTGTACAGTGTGTGTGTGTGTGTGTCCATGAAAGCCTCTGAAACAGACTCTGACTTTCTAGGATCCAGTGAGAGTTAATGCATGGACCCACATAACGACTGTGAGAGGTGTCTGAGACGTGAATTCATTTTCTGCTTGGCAAACAAGGTTGACAGACACCAACGACTTAGTGTAAATAGGAGAATGGCTCCAGAATGTCTAGCAATCCAAATTTGGATGTAACTAGGCACAAACGGTGACTGTACTTGCTTCCACTCTATGCACCGACCGGACTGGCCCACGATGATGATGCACCGGCCGGACCGGCCCACAATGATGATGCAATGGCATACAGGATGCAAGGAGCCAGACGTGTGTGTGTGTGTGTGTGTGTGTGTGTGTGTGTGTGTGTGTGTGTGTGTGGAGGAAAAATCCCCTTGGCTTTGGAAGATTGGAAGACTTTGCAAGTCCTATTTCCAAGGGATTTGTTTTATGGCGAATTTTAGACTTAAAGTGCAAATGCCCATGCATGTAGGCCACCCCACACAGACAGTGGCAGATGCTGGGGCCTGCCACCCCACACAGACACTGGCAGATGCTGGGGCCTGCCAGCCCACAATCTCTGTTCCAGGAACCAACCTCTCAGCACATTCCCACTGAGCTGTCTTCCTGCATAATTGCCTCCATGTTGAGGTGACTCATTTTACATATGGAGGGGAGGATGAAAAAAGCCTCCCCAAACTGCCAAAGAATAATGAAGCTTCCTGCTGAGGCTTTGAAGAAAGCGTATTTGATTCGCGGAACGACAGGTTCTGTGATAATCCGGCCCACRTTCTGATAGCTCTCTGCACCAACAATTATAGACATTTACACAAGACATTCATGATTTCCTGCCTTTGAATAGCTGTGAGACTTTTTACCAAGTTGCGTAGTTAATATTTCCTTACACTCAAAATGTTTAGTCTAACAGGGCAAACACTGAAATGACCCTTTTTGTTAACAGTAAAGAGGAGATAAATCTCCATGTTATTTCCATGCTCAGGTGTTGACATTGAGATTACAGATGGGTCCGTCAGTGACTGAGTGTGACCCACATGACCTGAGGCACTCAGCCAGCAGTACTGTCATTGTCAGACATTCCAGAGTGTGTTATGGGAAATACCAATGTGGGAGGTGAAGGTCCCTACAGCGATATGTACTGTAGTACTGTATAGAACTATCCCTGATCTGCCGATATGGAGGGAATGTGAACCACCTTCATCAAAAGAGACGGTGTGCGGTCAAGCGGCTGACCCGATCATCTGGAAATAACTTATCCATCCRTCCGACAAATGTAATGAGTCAGTCAGCTGATCTCCTGACTGAGCTTGACCCCTGTGGCTATCCATTCAAAATGGCTGGCTAATCCAATCACAGATCATTATGGTTATAATGGGCTACAGGCACACTACAGGGCTGATTTAAAAACAGCAGTAGGAACACAGAGTTTATTTCCTCTCAGTACAAATCACAGGCCAGCTCCTGGGTTTAATGAGCCAAAACTAGCTGTTTTGTGGAGCGCTTCCTGTCCGCCAAACGCACCAATCATCCCCATCTGAAAATGGGGAGAAAACTTTAAAAGTTTCTTGTTCTAGTCAGGAGCAGAGAAATGGAAATTAAGTTTTCTCTATGACGTTATCAATATACTGTAGATATGATATTCAGACTTGTTGATATTCAGACCTGTTGATATTCAGACTTGTTAAGGAGATTGAGGGTGTCACCCAACTCTATAGATGGTGTTTAATGAGACACGATGGTGAAATGATGCTTGTTTTCTCCTTTCCATCGATGGGCGGCTGTCCAAACCAGCTCCCTACTGCTTTGTTGGCGTGTCAGACATGCCCCAGCATAGACTAGACGACTCACCGACCGGGCTGAGAGGAAAAAGCCTTGTTTGGTCGTGCTCTGGTGAATTCAGGTATGCTATTTTCCTAATAGAATCACTGTCTGGCTGTGATTATTACTATGGTGGTGGACGAGAACAAGCACGAAGTCCCACCTGTAAGGTCGGTTGAGTTGGAGGTGTTACTTGCAACAAAGTCTTTGTCTACTCAACCGAAATTGAGAAATGTCAATTTTTTCATGACAGCAATGTCTGGTTGCCCACTCAGGTATTGGGTGTTGTGTGAAAGTAATCCCTGCTAAGTGGACACACATGCTGGTGTTATCTGATCTGAGATCAGCAGGTTCAGTTGTTTCATCTCCCTCGTTTTGTCTGATTGTGCTTGCTGCACAATCTCCTTAGCTGTGTTGTGCATTGGGAATACGAGACGAAGACAAGAGGCTGTAGAAGCATAGCTAGCTTTCAGCCAACAACCAAAAGACCTGATTAAATCAAATCAAATCAAATTGTATTTGTCACATGCGCCGAATACAACAGGACCTTACAGTGAAATTCTTACTTACAAGCCCTTAACCAACAATGTAGTTTAAAGAAAATACCCCAAAAAAGAAAGAGATAAGAATAACAAATAATTAAAGTGCAGCAGTAAATAACAATAGCGAGACTATATACAGGGGTACCGGTTCAGAGTCAATGTGCGGGGACACCGGTGTCGAGGTAATTGAGGTAATATGTACATGTAGGTCGAGTTATTAAAGTGACTATTCATAGATAATAACAGAGAGTAGCAGCAGCATAAAAAAGAGGGGGCAATGCAAATAGTCTGGGTAGCCATTTGATTAGATGTTCAGGAGTCTTATGGCTTGGGGGTAGAAGCTGTTAAGAAGCCTTTTGGACCTAGACTTAGCACTCCGGTACCGCTTGCCATGCGGTAGTAGAGAGAACAGTCTATGACTTGGGTGGCTGTAGTCTTTGACAATTTTTAGGGCCTTCCTCTGACACCATCTGGTATAGAGGTCCTGGATGGCAGGAAGCTTGGCCCCAGTAATGTACTGGGCCGTACGCACTACCCTCTGTAGTGCCTTGTGGTCGGAGGCCAAGCAGTTGCCATACCAGGCAGTGATGCAACCCGTCAGGATGCTCTCGATGGTGCAGCTGTAAAACCTTTTGAGGATCTGAGGACACATGCCAAATCTTTTCAGTCTCCTGAGGGAGAATAGGTTTTGTCGTGCCCTCTTCACAACTGTCTAGGTGTGCTTGGACCATGTTAGTTTGTTGGTGATGTAGACGCCAAGGAACTTGAAGCTCTCAACCTGCTCCACTACAACCCTTTCGATGAGAATGGGGGAATGCTCGGTTCTCCTTCTCCTGTAGTCCACAATCATCTCCTTTGTCTTGATCAKGTTGAGGGAGATGTTGTTGTCCTTGCACCACATGGTCAGGTCTCTGACCTCTTCTCTATAGACTGTTTCATCATTGTCGGTGTTGTGTCATTGATAAACGTAATGATGGTGTTGGAGTCGTGCCTGGCCGTGCAGTCATGAGTGAACAGGGAGTACATGAGGGGACTGAGCACGCACCCCTGAGGGGTCCCCTTGTTGAGGATCAGCGTGGTGGATGTGTTGTTACCTACCCTTACCACCTGGGGGTGGCACGTCAGGTAGTCCAGGATCCAGTTGCAGAGGGAGCTGTTTAGTCCCAGGGTCTTTAGCTTAGTGATGAGCTTTGAGGACACTATGGTGTTGAATGCTGAGCTGTAGTCAATGAACAGCATTCTCACATAGGTGTTCCTTTTGTCCAGATGGGAAAGGGCAGTGTGGAGTGCAATAGAGATTGCATTATCTGTGGATCTGTTTGGGCGGTATGCAAATTGGAGTGGGTCTAGGGTTTCTGGGATAATATTGTTGATGTGAGCTATGACCAGCCTTTCAAAGCACTTCATGGCTACAGACGTGAGTGCTACGGGTCGGTTGTCATTTAGACAGGTTATCTTAGTGTTCTTGGGCACAGGGACTATGGTGGTCTGCTTGAAACATGTAGGTATTACAGACTCGGTCAGGGTGAGGTTGAAAATGTCAGTGAAGACACTTGCCAGTTGGTCAGCGCATGCTCGGAGTACACGTCCTGGTAATCCGTCTGGCCCTGCGGCCTTGTGAATGTTGACCTGTTTTCTTCATCTGACCACTTTATTATAGACCGAGTCATTGGTGCTTCCTGCTTTAGTTTTTGCTTGTAAGCAGGAATCAGGAGGATAGAATTATGGTCAGATTTGCCAAATGGAGGGCGAGGGAGAGCTTTGTACGCATCTCTGTGTGTGGAGTAAAGGTGGTCTAGAGTTTTTTTCCCCTCTGGTTACACATTTAACATGCTGATAGAAATTTGGTAAAACTGATTTAAGTTTCCCTGCATTAAAGTCCCCGGCCACTAGGAGTGTCGCCTCTGGATGAGCGTTTTCCTGTTTGCTTATGGCCGTATACAGCTCGTTGAGTGTGATTTTAGTGCCAGCATCAGCTATGAAAAATACAGATAAACTTTCTAGGTAGACAGTGTGGTCTACAGCTTATCATGAGATACTCTACCTCAGGCGGGCAAAACCTTGAGACATCCTTTGATATCGTGCACCAGCTGTTGTTTACAAATATACATAGGCCCCTGCCCCGTGTCTTACCAGAGGCTGCTGTTCTGTCCTGCCGATAGTGTATAACCCGCCAGCTGTTATTAATGTCGTCGTTCAGCCACGATTCGGTGAAACATAAGATATTACAGTTTTTAATGTCCCGTTGGTAGGATATACGTGCTTTCAGTTCATCCCGTTTATTTTCCAGCGATTGAACGTTAGCTAGCAGGACGGATGGCAAAGGCAGAATAGCCACTCGTCTCCTGATCCTCACAAGGCACCCCGATCTCTTTCCGCGAAATCTCTGTGTCTTTCTCCTGCGAATGACGGGGATGAGGGCCTGTTCGGGTGTCTGGAGTAAATCCCTCTTGTCCGACTCATTAAAGAATAAATCTTTGTCCAGTTCAAGGTGAGTAATCGCTGTTCTGATATCCAGAAGCTCTTTTTGGTCATAAAAGATGGTGGCAGCAACATTATGTACAAAATAAGTTACAAACAACGTGAAAAAACAAACAAAATAGCAGAGTTGGACAAGAGGCGATAAAACGGCTGCCATCCTCTCCGGCGCCATGATACCACCTCATTCATTTTATTAGATCATGTGGGTTCTGTTTGTAATCTCACATCAATATGAGGGGTGAGGGGTGGAGGTGTGAGGGGTGGACGTGTGAGGGGTGGAGGTGTGAGGGGTGGAGGTGTGAGGGGTGGAGGTAAGAAGAATGGATAACTACAACCTGACAAAGTCAGTGAGGATGATATTGAAGGAAAAGAGACAAATGAGTGAAGGATGAGGAGGAGAGCATTGGCAGAAGAAGAGAGAGGACAGTTCCCTGTGTTCTGATTCGAGGACCATATTAGCCCCAATTTGACCTTTAATCTCTCAACATGTCCGGCCAGAATAGGGCTCCTGTGTTGAAGAAAAACACAGGTGGGCTTCTAAGTACACATAGTCTCCACTGGTTCAGTATGTCATAGGCTGTTGTTGGAACTCAAAACCCAACTAAAATCAACGACCTATCGAAATAATACCTAATATCTTAAACAAAGTTGACTGGTTAATAATTAAGTTTACACACCGCTCAGGTAAATCACTTCCCAATACGGCTATGCGATATCTATTAGGGGGCTCATGTTGTTAAGTCAGCATGGTTTATTTTGGCCACGTGCACAGCTCCAGTTAGTATGGTCTAATGTGTTATCCAGTTGACTCGAATGACTGTATCAACAAGACCTGTTTCCTCTGCCCGTATGATGAATTAGGGCGACCCCCCTTCGCCAGCAGTACCCACCGGAGAGTCGTCACGGTTCCTAAGCAAGGTTCTAAAATCTGTCCAGCTTTATTGATGATACAACCTTCCTGTAATTTTAATGTCTACCTAGCAAGAGAAAGCAGAGGAGAGATGGATTGATAGGGAAAACATTTAGGGTCACTCTTGAAGACTGGAGCGACGTACTGCTGGCTTTTGGCCCAGTGTTTGGTCTGGAGGAGCTTCTGCTCTCCTCCTCAAAAAGGTCTGGGATCTCAGGAGCGCTATCTTGCTTTCTTTCTCTCTCTCTTTCTTTCTTTCTTTCTTACTCTCTCTCTCTCTCTCTCCCTGTCTCTTTCTCTCTTTCTTTTTCTCTCTCTCTCTCTTTCTTTCTTTCTCTCTTTCTCTTTCTCTCTCTGGAGGCAAAGTATAACAAATAAACAAACATACAGTAGGCCCCATCAGAGAGCTAGAGAAAGAGAGAGAAGGAAAGAGAGAGAGAGAGCTGTTCCTGGCTGAGAAGCGATGTCTGGAGCTCCAGGTGGGTCCTGAGGTCCTGATTCCACTCCAGCAGCAGGCGGGAGAATAGAGAATGGAGAAGAGAGGAGGCACAGGAAAGGAGGGAAAAAAAGAGTCTGGAGAAGAGAGAATGGAAAGAAAGGCAAACGTGCAAGAGAGAGGTTAGAGGAGAGAGGAGAGGGGTTAGAGGAGAGGGGTTAGATGAGAGAGGTTAGAAAAGAGAGATTAGAGGAGAGAGGTTAGAGGAGAGAGATTAGAGGAGATAGCTTAAAGGAGAGAGGAGAGAGCTTAAAGGAGAGAGGAGAGAGATTAGAGGAGAGAGATTAGAGGAGAGAGATTAGAGGAGAGAGTTTAGAGGAGAGTGATTAGAGGAGAGAGATAGAGGAAGAGAGATTAGAGGAGAGAGGTTAGAGGAGAGAGGTTAGAGGAGAGAGAGAATTAGAGGAGAGAGGGGAGAGGAGAGAGGAGAAGAGGGGAGAGGAGAGAGATTAGAGGTTAGAGAGAGAGGGGAGAGGATAGAGATTAGAGGAGAGAGGAGAGAGATTAGAGGAGAGAGGGAGAGGATAGAGATTAGAGGAGAGAGGAGAGAGATTAGAGAGCCAAATTGAAAGGAAGAAAGGGTAGAGCAGTGAAGGAGAGGAGATGAGAGAGAAAGAAAAGATGACGCGACAAGAGAGAGGCAGAGTTAGGAGTCAGCAGGAGTAAACAGAGTTAGGAGTCAGCAGGAGTAAACAGAGTTAGGAGTCAGCAGGAGTAAACAGAGTTAGTAACAAACCTCACCCATTCTAAATGTCCCTCACATGGGAGCTATCTGTCAACTATCCTCCACCCCCACCCCAACACCCACACATTCTCTCCTCAACCCAAGAACCACTCTAGGACAGAACTATGCCAAGTACCGAGCCACTCAGAGTGTAAAGTGAGCGCTTGGCACATCCAACCAGCCAAGGACTGGATTACTGCATGAGAAAACTATGTGAGTTGCTGCCTGCATAATGACCACCAGGGCAGGCAGCATACACACGGACGCTGCTCTTTACAATGATGTATCCTGCAGAACCTGTGGGAGCCCCAGGCCTTGACCTCGCCAAAATAAAGGAGCCCTAATAGTGTTGTGTGTACATGGTGTTACCACGTCGCAAATTTAAACCATTCCTGCTGCGTGCGGGCCTCTGTGACGTCGCCGTGCCCTGCAGCTCGACAGTGACACACACTGCTGAGGTTGTCATCGGTCGTCTTATTTCACTGGAATGGTGTGAAGATTTGGCTTTGTTCACTCAGTTTGCTGTTTGCATTCTCCTKCCACAGTTCTTCTCGTTTTTCTCTCCTCCCCCTCTCTTTTCCCTCGCCACCCATCTGCTTGTCCCACCCCCTTCTCCTTTATCTCTGTCTTATTCCCACTAATTTCGCTCCTTCTCTCTTTCAATGGTGGGTTCAAGTCCGTAACAGGTATATGTGTTTGTGGTGGAACGGTTTCCACCCCTCACTCAACACCACTGACCCCGGTAGCACTTCCTGTCTGTGACCCATATCAACTCACAGAGGTCAAAGTTCATACCACTGGACAGATGTCACAGTTAACCTAACCTGTAAACCAGACTCTACCTCTCACTTCCTTTCCCTCTCTCTATCTCTACCTCTCTCTATCTTTGCCTCTCMCCATCTCTCCCTCTATCTATCTCTCCCTCTCTTTCTCTCTCTCTCTCCCTCTGTCTTTTTCTCCATATACAGTTCCCACCAGTAAAATGGAAAACCGTCGCTCTCCCAGGTTTCCCATTTGGGTTTTTATTGGCTTGATGGATGCAGCCTGGGCATCGTTGCCCATGGAGGTACCTGCCCTCTGGGGAGGAATCCATTTTCAACTCCCCTCCTTTCTCCTCTCATTCCCCGTTCTCCCTGGGAGCCTCAGAGCCACACATAGGACCTGTTGTGTCACTCAAATACAGGGGCTGCTGTGCTAGCTCAAACAGTGCCGACTGAGGGGAGAACTGGAGAGGTAGGGAAAATGAGAGACTGAGAAAGAGAGACAGAGAGAGAAATATATTATATAGAAGAGAGAAAGAAAGAAAGACAGGAGAGACAGGAGAGGAAAACAGCTGAGAGAGAGAGAGACAGAGAGAGACAGAGAGACAGAGAGAAAGAGAGACAGAGAGACAGAGAGACAGAAGAGAGAGAGAGAGAGAAAGAGAGAACAGAGACGAGAAGAGAGACAGAGAGACAGAGAGAAAGGAGAGAGAGGAACAGAAGAGAGAGACAGAGAGACAAGAGAGAAGACAGAGAGAGAACAGAGACAGAGAGAGAGAGACAGAGAGACAGAGAGACAGAGAGAGAGAGAGAGACAGAGAGACAGAGAGAGAGAGACAGAGAGACAGAGACAGAGAGACAGCGAGAGAGGACAGAGAGAGAGAAGAGAGAGAGAGGACAGAGAGAACAGAGAGACAGAGAGAAGAGAGAAGAGAGAGACAGAGAGACAGAGAGGAGAGAGACAGAGAGACAGAGAGACACAGACAGACAGACATGATGAACCAGACGAACATTTTTAAAACAGTCATCCTCTCCTTCTCTGGAGTGGCGCGTGGCAAAGGGTCATCACAAAGTCCAACCTCACACAAAGGGTCATCACAAGATTCCAACCTCACACAAAGGGTCATCACAAGATCCAACCTCACACAAAGGGTCATCACAAGATTCCAACCTCACACAAAGGAAGCCCACTGTGCCCACTGGGTCTATTTTTAGCTGCACCAGTGCATTCTGGTCCAGGTGGAGGTGTATTAAGTAAGCTGGCTGAGCTCAGGCTGTAATCAGTGGGCCTCAGCTTTCACACACGCCACACACACACACACGCTCTGACACTAGATGAATGAGCACTGTTTCCAGCCAAGCACACTGACTCTCTTTCACCATACATAAACCCTGTTGAAAAGAGCTTTTTACCTCAACTGGAGGCCTCTCTCATTGGATAGTATACACGGGCCTCTCTCATTGGATAGTATACACGGCAAAGGTACGCTACTACCGTAAAGATAACACACATCAGTGTGTGTGTGTGTTAGTATGATGTGTGTGTGTGTGTTAGTATATGATTGTGTGTGTGTGTTAGTATGAGTTTGTGTGTGTTTGAGTGTGAGTGTGTGTGTTAGTATGAGTGTTGTGTGTGTCTGTGGTGTGAGTGTGTGGTTAGTGATGAGTTGAGGTGTTGTGTGTTAGTATGTGTGTGTGTGTGTGAGTGTGTGTGTCTGTGTTGTGTGTGAGTATGAGTGTGTGTGTGAGTGTTGTAGTATGAGTGTGTGTGTGAGTGTTAGTATGAGTGTGAGTGTGTGTGTGAGATGAGTGTGTGTGTGTGTGAGTTAGTGTGTGTGTGTGTGTGTGTGTTGTGGTGTTGTGTGTGTGTGAGAGTTAGTATGAGTGTGGTCTCCTGAACAGCATGTGTCATTCCTTTACCAGTAGGAACTATGTCTGGAGTTGGATTGTGGCTCGACACAAACTTCTCCAGACATATGTATATAAATATGTGTTTGTATGAGTCGTCAACAGATTCAAAAATGGGCCCCGGCTGAGGAAAGCTTTCTGGTGATAAGGCTGAGACAGAGAGAGAGAGACAGAGACAGAGGACAGAGGACAGAGACAGAGACAGAGACAGAGACAAGAAGACAGAGACAGAGAGAAGAGAGAGAAGAGAGAGAGAGAGAGAGAGACAACAGAGACAAGAGACACATAGAGAGAGAAAGAGTAAGGAGCAAGAGAGAGAGACAAAGAGAGAGACAAAGAGAGACAGAGAGAGAGAGAGAGAGAGAGGGGGGGGGTGGAGAGAGACAGAGAGGAAAGATGTTGGATCTTAAACACCACTATAACCCCTTGGCAGGTCTAAAACCCGTCGCTTCATGGTTACCAACAGCCGCCTCCTCCTTCCACGACAGATACAGTGGGTTTCAGCGGCTGTGAACTATGGGAAAGAATGTGCTAGAGTGTCTCTATAAACCCGGCCTCTCCACAGCAGAGCTTCAGATAGACAGTGAGAAATGGCCAGCTGCCCTCTGACTGGTCCTATATGACAACACACAGCTGTGCCGCGGTGCACCGTGACAAGAAAGGCGAGGTCGAGACATAACATGTCCTGGCCAAGGAGACGGTCTGGAACCATCGGCTGCAAGTGGAGGGATGGAGTATCACTGGGGAAGAGAGTGTGGGACGGAGCCTGAGTAGACAGTGGAGAGAAAGGCTTTGATTGAAAAGGAGAGACCTTTATGACATTAACAGGCCGCCACTGGATCGTATGTAGTGACCATTAATCAGAGGACACACAAACACATCTCTGACAGGGCTATTGGCCTAGCAAACATCCTGTGTGTGTGTGTGTGTGTGTGTGTGTGTGTGTGTTAAACTCCAGTTGTTGCTAGGGAACACAGGCAAAGTGCCAGGAGGGTAAGTGTACAAGTCCATCACTAAAGTGAGAGTTACCTCTAAGTCTGACTTCCTAGCCTCTCTCTCACTCCCTCCATCTCTCTCTCTTTCCATCTCTCTCTCACTCCCTCCATCTCCTTCTGTCTCTCTCTCCCTCCATCTCTGTCTCTCACTCCCTACATCTCTCTCTCTGTCTCTCACTCCCTACATCTCTCCTCTCTCTCACTCACTCCATCTCTCTGTCTCCCTCCCTCCGTCTCTCTCTCTGTCTTACTCCATCCATCTCTCTCTCTGTCTCTCACTCCCTTCATCTCTCTCTCTGTCTCTCTCTCCCTCTCTGGAATTTGCTACAAACACCTGACAGCATATAATTAGCACACAAACCTAACACCTCACACAGCATTTGTTGCTGGGATTTTTATGTTTTTTTTCCGATTTACAGATTTTGGTGTAACCACACATTAACACACATATTCAGCAGCGAAAATTGCTGCAATTCCACAAAAGCCCAGCAACAAATGCTTTGTGTAGCAAGGGGAACAACTACTTCAAGTTCTCTGAGCGAGTGACGTCACCAATTGAAACGCTATTAGCGTGCACCCCGCTAACTAGCTAGCCATTTCACACCGGTTACATATAGAACCTCTCCACTTGTTGGTGAAGTAAACTTTGTCACAGCTAACCTGTGTCTGCAGCCCCTCCAACCCTATGAGAGTCATCTGTTAGGTTTTTACCAGGTCCTTTCCCCAGTGTAGTGTACACAAGCCAAGGCTAGGTAGCCTTTGCTGACGCACTGGGGAGTGCCTGGAGTGAGGAKAGGCTATGGGCTATATATATTTGACAAACAAACATAACCCTGCTATGTTGTATTCTACAGATCATAAAGCCTGCGTTCAGTTGATGGGCTTTTGTGTTCTATTCCCTTGTATTGACGTTCAAAGAAAGTTAATAACAGTTTAAAAGGATGATGAATGAGACCATCAAGCCTGCGGGAGAGGAAATACATGTGGTAATGGCCAATGTGTGAATACTGTGCAACAGGTGACTTCACTGTTAGGCTTACAGCCTGTATAGGTTTCCTACAGTACAGTTGGCAGGAAAGAGCAAGTGCTTTCCATAGACAACAGCAGGAGTGGCACCACTTGCAGGTGTGACATTATTCCTCAACAGTGTCATGAAATCTGGCAGATGATATAGTTATCGCTGGGAAAATGTATGACTGTTGCACATATGGTTTTTCACTCGATGGTGTCTTGTAGCTAATATCTAAAGTAAGAAAAAACATGAAAGTAGTGCTCAAAAGCATGCAACTGAGAACAGGGTAAAGGGATCCTTTCAGATTCAAAAATAACTGTAGCAGCATTATTGCTATCTCTCAGAAGAAAGTCATAATATCTTTTCCCGAGGGGGCCTGTATTTGTAGATCAGGGATTGGGCAACTTTGATGTGGGAGGGGGCCACAAAAAAAAACAGAACTCATCGTGAGGGGCCGCATGGGTCTGTGTGCCCACATCCATACAAAAGAACATTTCAAAAATTGCTGCAATTCTGCACATTTTGCCATGGGGCAGAGAGAAAAATGAGCAGTTTAACAGCTKATTTCCTGCAATTCTACACATTTTGCCATAGGGTGGAGGCAAATGTTTGCAGTTTTTAATATGATAACTGATGATCAATGGGCCTCACCCTGGTCGGTAATTCCACCATGCTTACTACAAGTTTAGACAGCTGGCCGCTAGAATAACTTACCAATATAAAGAAATTGGCTGACATGGGCTAATTGAGTGACTGCGYATGCAAAAACAAATTTCGAAATCGCACCTTTGGAATTCTATTACTCTAACTCTCAACAGTACGTTTTTAATTGGTCTGCAGGCCTACAAAAGGGGGGTGACCCTTCCCTGCTGTAGATTACACTGTTGTAATAGAGTATGAACAATATTAGAAAGCATAGGACGGTTGAATATGTAAGATTAGAAAAGCTTGTACTTATCATACTATGCTGTCTGGAGACTACTTTTATAATAGAATCAGTAAGAATTATCAGCAGATTGTAAATCTCCAGGTTTGTCAAAACACCGCCCTCTGGCGTCAGAAATGCAACATTGCGAGGTTGTAAACCCGCCTCTGTGGGRTACGCATGCGCGGAAGTTCAACGACCTGCACATTTCAAATCTTGGCGGCGGGTAAAAAACAAATCTGACGAGAAAATATAATACATAACAAAAGGATATAACTAAAACGTACAAAGATGACGAGCACACTGAAAGGCATTAGCCTGAAAGGCAGCGCTGAGCTTGTGGCCGAGTTTTTCTGTAAGTATTTCACCGACTTTGCTTTATTTTCGCCTGATCAGAAAGGAAAGGCATGCAACTTGAACATGGCGATGGTTTTCTCTGCGGAAGCTAGCTGTCTAACGTTGTTTACAACCATCGCATCCGTATTTTCCATGGCGATAAGTAATATTTATGTCCTTACATGTGAGTTTGCTATGCTAATATATCCATACGTTTGTAATTTTGCACCTTCATGCATTGAGACAACAATATTCTTACTAGTTAGCTTGCTAACCTAGTCATTGTCGTAACTTAGCTAACCACCTAACGTTATTTCTGTCCCTGCAGCATTCGGTATCAACAGCATCCTGTACCAGCGAGGCCTCTACCCTCCGGAGACGTTCTCCCGAGTCACCCAGTATGACATGAGCCTTCAACTCACCACTGACACAAAGCTGAAAAACTACCTGACCAACGTTGTGTCACAGCTCAAAGGTACAGTATGAAATAAACTCAATT
The DNA here is from genome assembly GCF_002910315.2 of Salvelinus sp. IW2-2015. Lineage (NCBI taxonomy): Eukaryota > Metazoa > Chordata > Actinopteri > Salmoniformes > Salmonidae > Salvelinus > Salvelinus sp. IW2-2015. The sequence continues at coordinate 34,895,769 of NC_036840.1, forward strand.
TAAGTTTAGCACATGCGCAGAACGTTATAATAAATGGGGGCGGAGGTCAGGACCGCCAGACAGCACTTTATAGCAGGACTATCTAACCTTTGCTACAGTCACTTGTGTGGCTATTAACCCTATGTTATTTCTCACAAGGTCAAATGAGGTGTCATATTTCACAACTTAGTGTGTTGATTTTCTCAATTTTGATCAATGTTTTTGTTCCCTCAGAGATACCAGTATGTTTCTGCTGTGGTTTGGTGTGTAAATGGCAGAGTGGCTGTTTGACTAACTTGTGTCACTGTATTGCAGAGTGGCTGTTTGACTGCACAGTGCAGAAGTTGGTCCTTGTTATCACATGTCTGGAGACGAGTGAGGTGCTGGAACGGTGGCAGTTTGACATTGAGTGTGACAAGAGTGCCAAGGAGATCAGGTACTGTAGGATACTTCAGCAGCAGTGGACCTGACTACCACAAGCACACACATATGTGACAGCCTTTTTGTGTCTCTTCTCTCAGTGCTCCCAGGGAGAAGTCCATCAAGTCCATCCAGGATGAGATTCGCTCAGTCATCAGACAGATCACTGCCACTGTCACCTTCCTACCCCTGCTGGAGACTGCCTGTGAGTACTGTGTGTGTGTGAGAACCAGTGTTTCCATTGGCCGTTAAGTGCCTGCTTTTGGCCAATAAAAAAACAAAACATAAGCCAACAAATAAGCACATTTATGGACACTTTGTTGCCAAGCAAATATCCGGATGAAAATAAAACCTTTTTATAAATCACTTTTGCTATGCAGGGAGGTTGGTTCAGGTTGTCTTTCAATCAAATAAGCTCTCTACTCTTCCTGCCTGTCTGTCTTGAGCTTGCGTTAGCAACCTGCAACATTGTATAAATTTGTACCTGCCCGCAAATGTTCCTGCCTATTGCGTTCATGAGGCAGTTGTATACACGCGGGAAGTGTTCTGGTGTTTTATGACGTTTTGCTAGATTCATCTCCCTAAAAGATCATTTCCAGAAATGTCATACGTGTCCACCAAGGAGGATTATTTAGATAAAGCAATCTTCCTATAATAATCCAATGCCTGGTCAAGTAGTTATCTTTTTTTATTTATTATAAAAACAAATCTAGTTACAGTGGGGCAAAAAAGTATTTAGTCAGCCACCAATTGTGCAAGTTCTCCCACTTAAAAAGATGAGAGGGGCCTGTAATTTTCACCATAGAATCACATTGTAGGATTTTTAATGAATTTATTTGCAAATTATGGTGGAAAATAAGTATTGCCCCTTTATGGGCACATAAAGGGACTGCATTAAATGGGTTTCTATTTTATCTTCTAAAATCTGGTCGGACATTTGACTGGCACATATTTTTCTGAACAGAAATGTTCCTGATGCTCCTTGATAACCCCTGAACTTTGACCCCTCTCCCCAGGTGCCTTTGACCTCCTCGTTTACACCGACAAGGACCTGGAGGTGCCTGACAAATGGGAGGAGTCGGGCCCCCAGATCATCGACCAATCGGAGGAGGTTCGTCTGCGCTCCTTCACCACCTCCATCCACAAGGTCAACAGCATGGTGGCCTACAAGAGGGCCGACTCAGCCTAGAGCCTTGACCTCTAACCTGCCGCCCCCTGTACATAGTTATCGCTCAATGCCTCATCTTCCCTGCTGAATAAAAAAAGGCACGTTGGAGATTGACTACAATTGATCTACAAATCATAATCCATAGTAATTTAGGATCCAATGTGATTTGTAGGTCAGCCAGTCTGCAGTCGCCGACTGCAATCTCWAACGCGCACAATGGCTATGATAAAAAATATATATTACTCTTACCCTTTCCTACCTCCGCCACTTATATCTCTCTCTCGTTATATATCTTTCTTTGTATATCTAAAGTCCTTTATACTGCTTATTCTGTTGTCTTTTTCTCTGTATTGGGAAGGCCTTGTTCTTCCTGGCTCACTGCTTTGATGTAAATATATTGCCTGTCACTGATCTCTTTTGGTCCAATGCATTTACTTCCTTCTGACCTTTACCTTGTGATCTATCCAGTTCTGAGCCTCACTGTTTTAGAAGCTAGTGGTTTATGTGTTGTATTTTTAAGAAATGTTCCAAAAATATATGAACGTATCCATTTGATCATCCTCAAGTCTTGTCTGTGTTTTACCACCGCGTTGGACCAGACGGTGGCGACATAACCCAGGTTTCAGTCCTAGTTGGAGATCAGCCATCTCTACATGTAAAATGAATGGTTGTTTAGACCAGTGTGACATTATATCCAAAGTTTGCACAGATGACCGAGCACAAAGAAAAGCAGTATCCTTTTAATAGGATGTACCATTCAACTTGTCACAGTGTTCATCAGTCAACAAGAACAGGGGGGGGGGGGGACACAGAAATATAATCTATTTCTATAGTAGAAACCCTTTCTGCATGTCATTACCTCAGCCTCCACTAATAACCAACAGGTCCTGTGACCTCTATACTGTGGCTGTTCATAGCCATCTTTATAGGTGCAGTGCCTTCACATGCAACACACAGGTCTATCATTGGTGGAGAAGCAACACATGATCTGTTTTGACCAATCAGACACCAAAGCCGTGTGGAATTGGAACCAGAAAAGCAACTTGCCTCATTATCGAAGCACAGGAACAAGTATACAGTTATGGAGACTTCTTTAAGTACACAATACAACCACAGTAACCACATACATACAAGGAGAAAAGTGCTTCAGTTCAGACAAAGTCAAATTTGAGTTTCTCATGTGAATGACAGTGATACAGTCCACGTCTGTACGTGACAACTACTATAGTATATTATGTGTGAATTGAAGAGGTTTGGAAAATGGAAAAAGTAATTTTCTTACAGAAGGTAGTGAGTGGGTGGTTTAGCAGTCCTGTATTGGAAAGAATATAAAAACGAATGAATCCCTTTTTATAWTTTCCATGAGAAAGTATCGTTTTGTATGAAATGCAAATGACCTTAAGGTGCAAATATATTTTAGGCTTTGGCGGTCAAGTGCTCCTTTCAACTCTAAAGGGAACATCAGAAAGGGAGCTGGTGCATTATGGGGGGGGGGTCAGGGAGCTGGTTCCATTATGAAGCCTACGGGGAGGGGGGGTCAGGGAGCTGGTCCATTATGAAGGGCCTACGGGGGGGGGGGGGGGTCAGGGAGCTGGTCCATTATGAGGCCCTACGGGGTGGGGGGTCAGGGAGCTGGTCCATTATGAGGGCCTACGGGGGGGAGGGGGGGGGGGGGGGGGGGGGGGGGGGGGGGGGATGGGGGGGGGGGGGGGGGGGGGGGGGGGGGGGGGGGGGGGGGGGGGGGGGGGGGGGGGGGGGGAGGGGGGGGGGGGGGGGGGGGGGTCAGGTTGAGCTGGTCCAATTAATGAGGGCCTTAGGGGTTTAATCTGTGCATCAGAGGAGGCTGTTGGGAGGGGATATAGGTGGGAGGATGGGCTCATTGTAATGGTTGGAATGGAGTCAAATGTGATTTCTATATGTTTGATACCGTTCCATTAATTCCATTCCAGCCATTACAATGAGCCTGTCCTCATGTAGCTCCTCCCACCAGCCYCCTCTGCCGTACATACAAAACGGGTTATTTTGGAAATGTGAATCACACCTATCATATCACAGGATGGCAGTGGAATCTTCTAGAACACACGTCAAGTCTTTGGCTTACAATTTACAAAATTCAAATAATAACACAATACGTAAAAATACACGGGTGAATGGATGGTCCAGTAAAGTTTTCAAAGCAGAGACGTGTGTGTTCTCAACATGAAACTGACCTTACAGTATAGAAATTGAATAAATATATAAAACAAATAAATATGCAATAGGTAAGATGAGTGATTGTTACATAAGATGAACGTCCTCTCGAAACCTTTGTGTTGTGAGTGTGTGGTGAGTGAGTTTGCGCTGGTATTACTAACAAGCTTATGATTGTGGTGCTTTATGGTGGGTAAAAGTAAGTTGCATCTATACCATTCCATTAATTCCATTCCAGCCAATGCAATGAGCTAAGGCCTGGGTTCAAATAGTATTTGTAATCTTTCATTGAYCTGCTTGGTACAACGGAACCAATGCAATAGTCTCAAAAGTACAAATCCTGCCTGACCATCTGGCACTTCAGACYGYCTCAAAATATTTGAGAGATTTCAAATCATATTTGAACCCAGGTCTGTCTTTTCTCTGGTGGCACATTGATCCCTTGGTGCTCAGTAGGCCGATAGTAGCCACAGGCACACGCCACCCACACCTTCAGAGTTCTTCCTCCGACTGTGAGAGATATAATATAGTGACTCCTCCTTCATGTAGCAAGTCGACTTTGTGCAAAAAAAATATTTAAAAAATACTATGGTAATAAATATAGCTTAGTGTTGATGTTGTCTTCTCAGGGTGGTGGAGGGATGGAGTGATAGTGTTGATGTTGTCTTCTCAGGGTGGTGGAGGGATGG
>NC_036840.1:34902696-34962315 GCF_002910315.2 Salvelinus sp. IW2-2015
AAGGACTCATTTCCAGAAATGTCATACGTGATCCAACCAAGGTAGGATTATTTAGATTAAAGCAATCGTTCGGCTATAATAATCCAATGCCGTGGTCAAGTAGTGTATCGTTTTTTTATTTATTTATAAAAAACAAATGTCTTAGTTACAGTGGGGCAAAAAAAGTATTTAGTGCAGGCCACCATGGTGCCAAGTTCGTCCGGCACTTAAAAAGAATGAGAGGGGCCTGTAATTTTCACCATAGAATCAACAATTGTGGATTTTTAAATGAAATTTATTTGGCAAATTGATGGTGGAAAATAATATTGGCCCCTTTAATGGGGCACATAAAGGGACTGGCATTAAGATGGGTTTCTATTTTAATCTCTAAAGAATACTGGTACGACGTGACATGTTGACTGGCCAGTATTTTCGTAGACAGAAATGTTCCTGATGCTCCTTGATAACCCTGAACTTTGACCCCTCTCCCCAGGTCTTTGACCTCCTCGTTTACACCGACAAGGACCTGGAGGTGCTGACAAATGGGAGGAGTCGGGCCGCCCAGATCATCGACCAATCGAGGAGTTCGTCTGCGCTCCTTCACCACCTCCATCACACAAGGTCAACAGCATGGTGGCCTACAAGAGGGGCCGACTCAGCCTAGAGCCTCTGACCTCTAACGCTGCCCCCCCTGTACATAGTTATCGCGCTCAATGCCTCATCTTTCCCTGCTGAATAAAAAAAGGCACGGTTGGAGATTGACTACAATTGATCTACAAATCATAATCCATAGTAAATTTAGGATCCGCAATGTGATTTGTAGGTCAAGCCAGTCTGCAGTCTCGCGACTGCAATCTCTACGCGCACATGGCTATGATAAAAATATATATTACTCTTACCGCTTTCCTACCTCCGCCACTTATATCTCTCTCTCGTTATATATCTTTCTTTGTATATCTAAAGTCCGTTTATTAACGATTCTGGTTGGCTTTTTTCTCTGTATTGGAAGGCCTTGTTCTTCCTTGGCTCACTGCTTTGATGTAAATATATTGCCTGTCACTGAATCTCTTTTGGTCCAATGCATTTACTTCCTTCTGACCTTTACCTTGTGATTCTTAATCCAGTTCTGAGCCTCACTGTTTTAGAAAGCTAGTGTTTATGTGGTTGTAATTTTTAAGAAATTTCCAAAAATATATGAACGTAATCCCATTTTGATCATCCTCAAGTCTTGTCTGTGTTTTACCACCAGGCGTTTGGACCAGACGGTGGCGACATAACCAGGTTTCAGTCCTAGTTGGAATCAGCCATCTCTACATGTAAAATGAAATGGTTGTTTAGACCAGTGTGACATTATATCCAAAGTTTGCACAGATGACCGAGCACAAAGAAAGGCAGTATCCTTTTAATAGGATGTACCATTCAACTTGTCACAGTGTTCATCAGTTCAACAAGAACAGGGGGGGGGGGGAACACAGAAATATAATCTATTCTAAGTTAGAACCCTTTCTGCATGTCATTACCTCAGCCTCCACTAATAACCAACAGGTCCTGTGACCTCTATACTGTGGCTGTTCATAGCCATCTTTATAGGTGCAGTGCCTTCACATGCAACACACAGGTCTATCATTGTGGAGAAGCAACACAATGTCTGTTTTTTGACACTCAGACACAAAGCCGTGTGGAATTGGAACCAGAAAAGCAAACTTGCCTCATTATCGAAGCACAGGAACAAGTATACAGTTATGAGAGACTTCTTTAAGTACACAATACAACACAGTAACCACATACATACAAGGAGAAAAGTGCTCAGTTCAGACAAAGTCAAATTTGAGTTTCTCATGTGGAATGAACAGTGATACAGTCCACATGTCTGTACCGTGACAACTACTATAGTATGTTATGTGTGAATGAAGAGGTTTGGAAAATGGAAAAAAGTACATTTCTTACAGAGGTATGTGAGTGGGTGGTTTAGCAGTCCTGTATTGGAAAGAATATAAAAACGAATGAATCCCTTTTTATAATTTCCATGAGAAAGTATCGTTTTGTATGAAATGCAAATGACCTTAAGGTGCAAATATATTTTTAGGCTTTGGCGGTCAAGTGCTCCTTTCAACTCTAAAAGGAACATCAGAAAGGGAGCTGGTGCATTATGGGGGGGGGGTCAGGGAGCTGGTCCATTATGAAGGCCTACGGGGTGGGGTCAGGGAGCTGGTCCATTATGAGGGCCTACGGGGGGGGGGGGGGTCAGGGAGCTGGTCCATTATGAGGGCCTATGGGGGGGGGGGGGGTCAGGGAGCTGGTCCATTATGAGGGCCTACGGGGTGGGGTTAATCTGTGCATCAGAGGAGGCTGTTGGGAGGGGATATAGTGTGGGAGGGGGCTCATTGTAATGGAGTCAAATGTGATTTCTATATGTTTGATACCGTTCCATTAATTCCATTTCCCAGCCATTACAATGAGCCTGTCCTCATGTTAGCCTTCCTCCACCAGCCGCCTCTGCGTACATACAAAACGGGTTATTTTGGAAATGTGAATCACACCTATCATATCACAGGATGGCGAGTGGAATCTCTTAGAAACACACGTCAAAGTCTTTGGCTTACAATTTACAAAATTCAAATAATAACACCAATACGTAAAAATACACGGGTGAATGGATGGTCCAGTAAAGTTTTCAAAGCAGAGACGTGTGGTGTTCAACATGAAACTGACCTTACAGTATAGAAATTGAATAAATAATAGAAAACAAATAAATATGCATAGGTAAGATTGAGTGATTTTACATAAGATGAAACGTCCTCTCGAAACCTTTGTTGTTGTGAGTGTGTGGTGAGTGAGTTTGCGCTGGTATTACTAGACAAGCTTATGATTGTGGTGCTTTATGGTGGGTAAAAGAAGTTGCATCTATACCATTCCATTAATTCCTTCCAGCCAATGCAATGAGCTAAGGCCTGGGTTCAAATAGTATTTGTAATCTTTCATTGAACTGCTTGGGACAACGGAACCAATGCCAATAGTCTCAAAAGTACAAACCTGCTGCTGACCATCTGGCACTTTCAGACGGACTCAAAATATTTTGAGAGATTTCAAATCATATTTGAACCAGGTCTGTCTTTTCTCTGGTGGCACATTGATCCCTTGGTGCTCAGATAGGCCGATAGTAGCCACAGGCACACGCCACCCACACCTTCAGAGTTCTTCCTCCGACTGTGAGAGATATAATATAGTGACTCCTCCTTCATGTAGCAAGTCGACTTTGTGCAAAAAAAATACTATGGTAATAAAATATAGCTTAGTGTTGATGTTGTCTTCTCAGGGTGGTGGAGATGGAGATAGTGTTGATGTTGTCTTCTCAGGGTGGTGGAGGGATGGAGTGATAGGGATGTTGTCTTCTCAGGGTGGTGGAGGGATGGAGTGATAGTGGGGATGTTGTCTTCTCAGGGTGGTGGAGGGATGGAGTGATAGTGGTGATGTTGTCTTCTCAGGGTGGTGGAGGGATGGAGTGATAGTGGGGATTTGTCTTCTTCAGGGTGGTGGAGGGATGGAGTGATAGTGTTGATGTTGTCTTCTCAGGGTGGTGGAGGGATGGAGTGATAGTGGGATGTTGTCTTCTCAGGTGGTGGAGGATGGAGTGATAGTGGGATGTTGTCTTCTCAGGGTGTGGAGGGTGAGTGATAGTGGGATGTTGTCTTCTCAGGGTGGTGGAGGGAGTATGGCGAGTGATGGGGATGTTGTCTTCTCAGGGTGGTGGAGGATGGAGTGATAGTGTGATGTTGTCTTCTCAGGGTGGGGGAGGGATGGAGTGATAGTGTTGATGTTGTCTTCTCAGGGTCGGTGGAGGGATGGAGTGATAGTGTTGATGTTGTCCTTCTCAGGGTGGTGGAGGGATGGAGTGATAGTGGGGATGTTGTCCTTCTCAGGGTGGTGGAGGGATGGAGTGATAGTGTTGATGTTGTCTTCTCAGGGTGGTGGAGGGATGGAGTGATAGTGGGGAGTTGTCTTCTCAGGGTGGTGGAGGGATGGGTGAATATGGGAGGTTGGTCTTCTCAGGGTGTGGAGGGATGGAGTGATAGTGTTGATGTTGTCTTCTCAGGGTGGTGGAGGGATGGAGTGATAGTGGGGATGTTGTCTTCTCAGGGTGGTGAGGGATGGAGTGATAGTGTTGATGTTGTCTTCTCAGGGTGGTGGAGGGATGGAGTGATAGTGGGGATGTTGTCTTCTCAGGTGGTGGAGGGATGGCGTGATAGTGGGGATGTTGTCTTCTCAGGGTGGTGGAGGGAGAGGGGAGTGATAGTGGGGATGTTGTTCTTCTCAGGGTGGTGGAGGGATGGAGTGATAGTGGGGATGGAGGAACGACGTTAAACAGGTCTACACCGCGCCGTTGAAGAAGTCTTTGTCACCCTGTTCAGCCAGAATCTTCCAATTCTGTCTGTTCTTCTGGCAGCCCTCGAGTAGTGGGGAACAGGACTCAGACATACTGGCCAGGGTCTGATGTACAGAGAGAGAGAGAGAGAGACCAGCGAGAAAGTGAATGAGAGAGAATGACAGAATGAGAGAGTACCTTCCTTGTGTCAATGTCATACATTAACATGAAAAAAAGACTCAATTTAGCAGACGTTATTATCCAGAGCGACTTACAGTAGTGAGTGCACACATGTTCATCGAACCCACAACCCTAGCGTTGCAAGTGCCATGCTCTACATGGGACTATACATGCTATATGGCTAATAAAATGTTCCCTAAACATGACTAATAAAGACCAATCAAATCATGTCATAGCTTCACCTCATACAGCTGTGTACAGATGGCATCAATGAACGACACCTGCATGCTCGGAATCTTATCCTGCTTGTCCCGATTCATCAGATCCTAGAAAAGAAAACCATCTTTACAAACCTAGTTAAGTCCAAATCTAATTTGCTCCCACATTGACATCTGGCTTTGCTTGCCAACTAGTAAAAACCTGGCTTTGCACAAAGCCAACATGTGCACATGCCAAGATATTAAAATCAGAATRTTGGAGCCTTGTAATTAAATTTCATAAAACCCTGCTTTCCAATGGCAATGGATCAACAGCAGCAGGGTAATAGTATAATAGTACATACCGTAAGACAGCAACGATGGTAGGGAACAGAAGATGTGCTTACTATGGGCTCAATGTTGAGTTCTCMCTCCTTGTCCCCTTGCTCAAAGAACTCTGTAGCCACCAGCGTGGCTATCTGTAAGAGAAGATGGAGAGAGACAGAACGGGAGCTTTTAAAAGTGCCTCAGTGGTATGTTGTTTCAATTGGGTAAAGGACAAYTTGGATTAGTAACCTTGTAGTCATTCGACAGCCACAAAGTCTGGTCTGTTAGACTATAACCCTATGATTGTATCTGAATAAATAGTTTAGCCAATCTGTTGTCCAGGGTTTTTAAACATTCATGTCTTTTGCAGATATCTAGGAATTTGAAAGTCGGGGCGGTGTTTCCATGAATGTGATACGACCAGGGGGTTTCAGGTTGGATAGGCAGCCTCCTGTTATATGAAGGAAAAAAATACACATATCCACTGTCAATTGTATCAGATACCCTGCAATAGCACTCAGTATCCTACAAAGTATTCCCTGACGTTTGTAGCATGGGAATAATGCAGGAGAGAAATAGTGAAAGAGAAAAGAGAGAGAGAAAGTTCTGCTAACTGAGCAGCGACCACACTGCGTTGATGGACTCTTTCTCTTTACAAAGGATAAATGAAGATTGACTACAGCCTCGAGTTCCATATCAAGGAAGTGTGTGTGTGGTAGCCATCTGCAGAACACTGATTGGAGCTGTGTAATTAAGCCTAGAGAGCCAGAGGGGGGTCCAGGGAGAGGAGGAGAGAAAGGGGGAGAAGGAGAAGACACATTTTTGTACACAGCTTGGCTGATGTAGTAACCGCTCTAATAATAAGATCTACTGAGCTCAACCAAAACTGTGTATGTGTGTGTGTATGTATGTATGTATGTATGTATGTATGTATGTATGTATGTATGTATGTATGTATGTATGTATGTATGTATGTATGTATGTATGTATGTATGTATGTATGTATGTGTGTGTGTATGTGTGCTGGAGGTGCAGATGTACTCACCAGCTCTGTCAGTTCTGTTTGTATTATGTGAGGACCTGAGGAGAGGATCGGTCTAGAACAAGTTTCTGGGTCTAGAGCCGAGTCTGGGTCTAGAGCCGAGTCTGGGTCTAGAACAAGTTTCTGGGTCTAGAACAAGTTTCTGGGTCTAGAACAAGTTTCTAGAGCCGAGTCTGGGTCTAGAGCCGAGTCTGGGTCTAGAGCCGAGTCTGGGTCTAGAGCCGAGTCTGGGTCTAGGTCTAGAATATGCTTCTGGGTCTAGAACAAGTTTCTGGGTCTAGAGCCGAGTCTGGGTCTAGAACTGAGTGTCTATCCTCCTCTAAGAATAGTTCTAGAGCTCTTTGATCACAAACACACACGGTTAGAGACTTGTCAGAACCTCTCCTTCCATTGCACCTAGGGAGCTTGATGAGGAACAGGAGGAAGAGACTTACACAGGGAAGTGGAAATGACACCAGGAGAAGATGAAAGAGAGAGACAGAAAGAGAACATAATCTAAGGGGTGAAAATAAAAGGGAGAGGTACTGAAAAAGGATGAGAACAATGAGAGCTGTGTGAGTGAGAATGAAACGTTTGAAAGAATATCAAAGGAGATAGCAGTAACAACACCACAGTAACAAGAACACAGTTGAGTTTATGAAGTGAGTCTTGAGTCTAGTGAATGTGATCCCACTTTTCACTTACCCTCTTCTGTACTGGCCAGGGCTTGGTAATGGCAGAGATGTCACATGCAGTCATCAGCATTGACCTACAGCGAGTGACACACAAGCATATTGTTGAACAAGCAGGGCAAGAGAGTGGGTTATGTTGAACCATTACGTTCAGCATCACTCCATCAAGGGAAACATAGTATTGTTTCTAACAAAGTTATCTACATATATTTCAGGATGTGTAAATAATCAGAATCCAAGTAAACATGACAGTTTTGACAACATACCTTGTCCTAAAAAAGTGGTCTCTTGGTACAACTTACTCCGAACCGCAGGACAGGGTAAGCCTCTTAGACATTTCTGTACTGAATGAAATATTACCACTACCTTTTTAAAACCATGTCTATCTTTATTTCCCAAACACAATTCAACACAATCAATCGTTTTTTGTCTTTTAATAATTTGAAGCATATTTTAACACCGGCTTAACACCTAATAAACACTTTGTACTGTTTTAAAGGGATACTTCGAGATGTTGGCAATGAGGCCCTTTGTCTACTTCCCCAGAGTCAGATGAACTCCTGGATACCATTTTTATGTCTCTGTGTCCAGTATGAAGGACGTTAGAGGGAGTTTTTCGCAAGCCAATGCTAACTAGTATTAGCACAATGACTGGAAGTCTATGGGCATCTAGTAGAATTGATCCCAACCTTGAAAGATGCACAACCAAGCTGTCCCCAGGTGAATATGTATATGCATTGTGTCCACTAACCTCAGTAAGTCTTTATGGTAGTCATCGTCCCAGACAAACTGGCTGTTCTTGGTCAGCTCAAAGAACTCTCCTCTCCTCCTGAAAAGACAGGCAGTAAATTTGATATCTGTCTTTCTCCCCGTCTGCCTGCAGTCTAGTCAAACGCCCACACTTCAGACAAGGAGAGGGAGGGAAAGAGAAAAAGAGCAAAAGAGCGAGAGTGGGGGAAGAGCTGAGATAAGGAGATAGTTGTGAAAAATAGAAAAAGTGTTAGGGGGGAGGAGAGAGACAGTCAATTACTGCTTCAGTACATTATAACTAGATCTTCTAATGAATAGGCCAACGGTGGGTACAATGTACACCTTGACATTTTCCACAGCCCATCAAGCTTAATTGAAGTTCTAATGAAAACTCAGCATAAAATGTGACTTGAACGGTTCCCCTCTGTGCGCATCRCAGCTGTGTGTGACGTTGTACCTACTTCATGTACAGAGCCAGGTCCGTTGCCAGAATAGCCCTCTCGATCATCTTCAGAGTGGCCTTGTACTCATCCAGAGACAGGCTGCTTAGAATCTGATTCCCCTGGGGGGAGAAAGTGATGGAGAGAGAGAGGGGAATGAGGGAGGGAGGGAGGGAAGAAGGAAGGGAGGGATGGATAGAGAGATAGAGAAGGATGGAGAGAGAGAGAGAGAGGGAGGTAGGGATGACAAATTATTGAGCCAGTTCAAATTTTGTCACATGAAAATGTGAAAATTAAATGAAAAAAATAACAAGGAATAAATACACAATGATTAAGGATAACTTTGGTATATACACAGGGTACCAGCACTGAGTGTGCACGGGTATAAGGTAGTTGAGGTACACACAGTGCTGCTTGAAAGRATGTGAACCCTACAGGGCTGGTCATTATTTTYCTATAAAATAAACATAAAATCCTCATCTAAACCCCAATTCATAATAAAGACATTCCAGGTAAATGACAGAAACAAAAAAARATGATATATTTTCATTGTTTATTTAATTAACAAAAGTGGTTAATTTAACAGAAACTCAGATGTGACATGTGCAAAAATGTCAAAACATTAGCAGTGATAACTTGTAGTAAACGGCTCCTAWASCCAGTAATCAGTCTCTGACATTTGTTTTGAGGGATTTTTGCCTACTCCCCTTACAGAACTCAGCCAATTGAGTGAGGTTTGAGGGGTGTCTGGCATGAACTGCCCGTTTCAGGTCCTGCCACAGCATCTCGATTGGATTTCGGTCAGGAATTTGACTTGGCCAATCCAAAACACAAATCTTCTTTCTCCTGAGCCATTCTTTGGTAAATTTGCTTGAATGTTTAGGGTCGTCGTATTTGTTGGAAGACCCATTTTCGGGCTTTGGACTGATGGCCTGACGTTCTGTTCCAGAATCTCCTGGTAAATCCATGGTTCCCTTAATGATGCAGAGTCATCCAGGRCAAGASGAGGAAAAGCAGCTCCAGATCTTGTCATTCCCACCACCATGCTTGACTGTTGGGAAAAGGTTATTTTGGTGGTAGGCAGTGTTGGGTTTTCACCAAACAGAGTAGTGTTGATTGTGACCAGAAATGTCAATTTTGAACTCATCGGTAGAATGGACTTCCAGAAACCTCCAGGTTTGTCCAGGTGGTCTGGTTAAGACGGGCAGTTTAACAGCAGAGGCTTCTTCCTATCAACCCTCCCATGATGGGKATTTRGATTCAGTGTTCTTATTATTAGAGCATGCACAGTTACCTGAGATGCAGCAAGGGAGGTCTGCAAATCTCTAGATGTTATGTTTGGGTTGGCTTTTACCTGATGTATTATTGCTCTTGAGGCTCTCGGGGATATTTTGGAAGGGGGGGGGCGTCCAGGGGGCGTCCAGGGGGCGTCCACTTCCAGGACGAGTTGCTGTCATGTTAAATGCTCTCCATTTGTAAATGATTTGCCTCACAGTGGACTGATGAAGCACAAATCTTTTTGAGATGATTTTATAGCCTTCTGATGTGTACTCCCTACCCTCGTCCTGATGTCCTCTGAGATCTCCTCTCCTCTCTGCATGGTGTGCTTTGCATTCAACTGGATGGGTAACACCAGACTGACCAGGTTTCTTATCTCTATTTAACAGAGTCCCACCCAAACTCTTTCCTAACGATCTCTCCTTTGATTGGTTCATTTGGTACCCAATTATTTACCCACCTGATTCTACWTACCTACTTGATTTAACCAATGCAACTTGGGGTTCACTGATTTTTGCACACTGCACTAATTCCTTTTAATTTAGTTTTTCTACGACACACATGATTTCCTCTACACCAACATATGGTATTGGTAAATAGAAACCCGTTATGTCAGATCAAAATCAAATTCGATTAAATTAAGATTATGGTAAACTAAATAAATCTGTAATTACATTTTATTACATTACAGCCTTATTCTAAAAGTCCTCCGCAATCTCACACAAAACCCATAATGACAAAGCAAAACAAGGTTTGTAGAAATTTTAGCAATGTATAATAAATATAAAACAGAAATACCTTTTTATATAAGTATTCAGACCTTTTGCTATGAGACTCGAATTGAGCTCAGGTTCATCCTGTTTCCATTGATCATCCTTGAGATGTTTCTACAACTTGATTGGAGTCCACCGTGATAAATTCAATTGATTGGACATGATTTGGAAAGCATAAACCTGTCTATATAAGGTCCACAGTTGACAGTGCATGTCAGTGCAAAAAAAACAAGCTATGCGGTCGAAGGATTGTCCGTAGAGTCCGAGACAGGATTGTGTCGAGGCCAGATTGGTGAAGAGTACCAAAAATTGTCTGCAGCATTGAAGTTCCCAACAAACTGGGCCTCCATCATCTTAATTGGAAGAAGTTTGGAACCACCAAGACTTTCTAGAGCTGCGCCGGCCAAACTGGCAATCGGGGAGAAGGCCTTGGTCAGGGAGGTGACCAAGAACCGATGGTCACTCTGACAGGCTCCAGAGTTCTCTGTGGAGATGGGAGAAGCTTCCAGAAGACAACCATCTCCTGCAGCAACTCACAATCAGGCCTTTATGGTAGAGTTGCCAGCCGCAGGAGTTTGCCAAAAGCACACTAAAGACTCTCAGACATGAGAAACAAGATTCTCTGTCTGATGAAACCAAGATTAAACTCTTTGCATGAATGCAAAGCATTACGTTGGAGGAAACCTGGCACCATCCTACGGTGTAGCATGGTGGTGGCAGCATCATGCTGTGGGGAAGTTTTTCAGCGGCATGAACTGGGATACTAGTCAGGATCGAGGCAAAAGTACAGAGAGWTCCTTGATGAAAACCTGCTCCAGAGCCCTCAGGACCTCAGACTGGGGCGAAGGTTCGCCTTCCAACAGGACAATGACCCTAAGCACACAGCCAAGACAATGCAGGAGTGGCTTCGGGACAAGTCTCTGAATCTCCTTGAGTGGCCCAGCCAGAGCCCYGAATTGAACCCGATCAAACATCTCTGGAGAGACCTGAAAATAGCTGTGCAGCGACGCTCCCCATCCAACCTGARAGCTTGAGAGGATCTGCAGAGAAGAATAGGATAAAATCCCCAAATACAGGTGTGCCAAGCTTGTAGCATCATACCCAAGAAGGCTCGAGGCTGTAATCGTTGCCAAAGGTGCTTCAACAAAGTACTGAGTAAAGAGTCTGAATACTTATGTAAAATAAAAAATTTGTTTTACTTTTAATAAATTTGCAAAAAGACATTTTTTTGACATTATGTGGTATTGTGTGTAGATTGATGATGAAAAAAAGGATTGAATCCATTTTAGAAGAAGGCTTTAACCTAACAAAATGTGAAAATAGTCAAAGGGTCAGAATACTTTACGAAGGCACTGTATACAGTAGGTAGGGATAAAGTAACTAGGCAACAAGATAGATAATAAACAGTAACAGCAGCGTATGTGATGAGTCAAAAGTGATTAGTGCAAAAAAGGGTCAATGCAGCTATTCCGGGTAGCTATTTAACTAACTATTTAGCAGCCTTATAGCTTGGGGGTGAAAGCTGTTCAGGGTCCTCTTGGTTTCAGACCWGCATTGCTACCGCTTGCCGTGCGATAGCAGAGAGAACAGTCTATGACTAGGGTGGCTGGAGTCTTTGAAAATGTTTAGGGCCTTCCTCTGACACCGCCTGGTATAGAGGTCCTGGATGGTCAGGAAGCTTGGCACCGATGATGTACTGGGCCGTACGTACTACCCTCTGTTGTGCCTTGCTGTCGGAGGCAGAGCAGTTGCCATACCAGGCAGTAATGCAACCCTTCAGGATGCTCTCGATGGTGCAGCTGTAGAACCAAATCTTTTCAGTCTCCTGAGGGGGAATAGGTTTTGTCGTGCCCTCTTCATGACTGTCTTAGGTCTTGGTCCATATTAGTTTGTTGTGATATGGACGCCAAGGAAATTGAAGCTCTCAACCGCCCACACCCTGTCAGAGAAGGGGCGTGCTTGGTCCTCTTTTCCTGTAGTCCACAATCATCTCCTTTGTCTTGATCACTTGAGGGAGGGTTGTTGTCCTTGCACCACACGTCAGGCTCTGACCCCTCCCTATAGGCTGTCTCGTCGTTGTCGGTGATCAGGCCTACCACTGTTGTGCATCGGCAAACGTAATGATGTGTTGGATTCGTGCCTGGCCGTGCAGCATGAGTGAACAGGGAGTACAGGAGGGCTGAGCATGCACCACTGAGGGGCCCCTGTGTTGAGGATCACCGTGGCAGATGTGTTGTTACCTACCCTTACCACCTGGGAGCGGCCCGTCAGACTTCCTTTGATATTGTGCACCAGCTGTTGTTTACAAATATACATAGACCACCACCCTTGTCTTCCCGAGGCTGCTGTTCTATCCTGCCGATAGAGTGTATAACCCACCAGCTGTATGTTATTCATGTCGTCGTTCAGCCACGACTCTGTGAAACATAAGATATTACAGTTTTTAATGTCCGTTGGTAGGATATATGTGTTTTTAGTTCATCACATTTATTCTCCAGCCATTGTGCGTTGGCTAATAGTACGGATGGCAAGGCAGATTAGCCACTCGTCTCCTGATCCTCCACAAGGCACCCCAATCTCCTTCTGCGAAATCTCTGTCTCTTTTCTCCTGCAAATGACAGGGATGAGGGCCTGTTCGGTGTTTGGAGAAAATCCCTCTCGTCCGACTCATTAAAGAAAAATTCTTCGTCCAATTCAAGGTGAGTAATCGCTGTTCTGATGTCCAGAAGCAATTTTGGTCATAAGAGACGGTAGCAGCAACATTATGTACAAAATGAGTGTCACGTGTGTTCCCTCTCCGGCTCCCTATACATGTCACTCCCTTTTGGTTCCTTTCCCAGGCTTATTGTTTCTGTTCCAGTGTCATGTCTGTGCGTTGTTCGTGTTTCTTGTTTTGAATTATGTTGGGTTTATTTATTAAAACACTCACTCCCTCGACTTGTCAGGCTCTCATGCCTCAGCCGGATCGCCAGGCTCCCTGCCTCAGCCAGCTCGTCAGGCTTCCTACCTCGCCGGATAGCCAGGCTCCCCTGCCTCAGCCAGCTCGTCAGGCTTTCCTACCTCCGCCGGATAGCCAGGCTCCCCTGCCTCAGCCAGCACGTCAGGCTTTCATCCTTCGCCGGATCGCCAGGCTCCCCTGCTTCCATCGGCTCGTCAGGCTCTCATGCCTCAGCCGGATTGCCAGGCTCCCCTGCCTCGCCGGTCTGTCAGGTTCCCGCTTCCCAGCCGGCGACAGGTTCCCGCGCATCAGCAGGGGTGACGGTCCACGTCTGATCCCCGGGATCGTCCCTTTGGTTCGTGTCCTGCGGCATGAGCCGAACGTGCCAGGGAGGGATACCGTCACGTATGCTCTTTCTCCAGCGCTCTAGGTCGCCATGCCTCCGCGCCTCAGCCGGATTAAAAGGTTCCTGCGCCTCAGCAGAGGTGACCGGTCCGCTCCTCATCCCCAGGATGTCACGTTGGTCGGCGTCCTGCGGCTGGAGCCGTGCGTCGGGAGGGGGTACTGTCACGTGTGCTCCCTCTCCGGCCTCTAGGTCACCAGGCCTGCTCGTTATGGCGCACACTGTCACCATCGTTACGCACACCTGCGCATCATCAGACTCACCTGGACTCCATCACCTCCCTGATTACCTTCCCTATATATTTAATTCCCTTTTGGTTCTTCCCAGGCTTATTGTTTCTGTTCCAGTGTCATGTCTGTGCGTTATTTGTATTTCTTGTTTTGTATTATGTTGAGTTTATTTATTTAACACTCACTCCCTGAACTTGCTTCCTAACTCTCAGCGCACATCGTTACAATAAGTTACAAACAATACGAAAAAACAAACAAAATAGCGCGGTTGGTTAAGAGCCATAACCGGCTTGCCCATCCTCTCCGGGGCCATGATACCACCTCACGTTTTCTCATGGCTACAGATGTGAGTGCTACAAGGCGATAGTCATTTAGACAGGTTAACTTGGTGTTCTTGGGCACAGGGACTATGGTGGTCTGCTTGAAACGTAGATATTACAGACTGGGTCAGGGAGAGGTTGATAATGTCAGTGAAGACACTTGCCAGCGGGTCATGTTAACCTCATGTTAACCTCATGTTAACCTGTTTAAAGGTCGTACTCACTTCAGCTACGGAGAGTGGGATGACACAGTCGTCCGGATCATCTGGTGCTTCCATGCATAATTCAGTGTTGCTTAGCTTGAAGCATGCATAGAAGGTATTTAGCTCGTCTGGTAAACTCGCGTTGGTGGACAGCTCGCAGCTGCGTTTCTCTTTATAATCCGTGATAGTTTGCAAGCCCTCACACATCCGACGAGCATCAGAGCTGGTGTAGTAGGATTTGATCTAGGTCCTGTATTGACACCTTTCCTGTTTGATGGTTCCTTGGAGGGTGTACCGGGATTTCTTAGAAGCGCCCCGATTAGTGTCTGCTCATTGAAAGCAGCAGCTCTAGCCTTTAACTCAGTGCAGATTTTGCCTGTAATCCATGGCTTCTGGTTGAGAACTGTACGTACGGACAACGTCGTCGATGCACTTATTAATGAAGCCGGTGACTGATGTGGTAAACTCCTCACTGTTATCAGATGAATCCCAGAACATGTTACAGTCTGTGGTAGAGAAACAATCCTGTAGTTTAGCATCAGCTTCATCGGACCACTTCCGTATTGAGCGTGTCACTGGTACATCCTGTTTGAGTTTTTGCTTGTAAGCAGGAATCAGGAAGATGGAGTTATGGTCAGATTTACCAAATGGAGGTTGAGGGGAGAGCTTTGTATGTGTCTCTGTGTTTGGAGTAAAGGTGATCTAGACTTGTTTTCCTCTCTAGTTGCACAGGTGATATGCTGGTCGAAATTAGGTTAAACAGATTTCAGTTTTCCTGCATTAAAGTCACCGGTCACTAGGAGCGCGGCCTCTGGGTAGGCATTTTCTTGTTTGCTTATGGCCATATACAGGTTGTTGAGTGCGGTCTTAGTGCCAGCATCGGTTTYAGGTGGTAAATAYACAGCTACAAAAAATATCTTGGTAGAGTGTGGTCTACAGCTTATCATGAGGTACTCTACCTCAGGCGAGCAGAACCTCGAGACTTCCTTAATGTGACATCACACACCAGTTCTTGTTAACAGAAACACTCACCCTCCTCTGACATTCAATGTTAGGTTAGGAACACCTGCATAAGTTGTTGATCTTAAACCTTTGACCTTTGTMATGTCACCTCTGTTAATATGTGCATTCTTCACAAAACCTTCARAGAACTCAGAACGCAGCCGCCGTTCTGTCCTGCCGATGTATAGAAAAAACAGCTAGATTTAAAATGTCCATGTCCTTCTTCAGGCACAACTCTGATTAAATATATGATATTACAGTTCTTCAAATCACATTGATAGAATAGTCTCGAACGGAACTCATCCAGTTTATTCTCCAGTGATTGCACGTTCACCAATTAAACGGKGGGTAGAGGCGATTTATCCACTCTCCGACGTAGTCTCCTCAGGTATCCCGCACGCCGGCCTCTATAGTGGTGTCTCCTCTTTCGAGTGTTGGGAATTAGGGCCTGGTCCGCGATAATCAATATGTCTTTCYATGGTGGAAACATTATGTTCAGATCAGATAAGCGCAACAACAAAAACACACCAAATAGCACAATTGGTCAGCAGCCCCTTAAAATGGCCGCCATTCCCTCCTGCGCCATTATTAGGTTCAACTACAGCATGGTTGCCAGGGCAGCACAAATCCACAATACTCGAAAACAGTCAATTCATCAATTAGATCTGTTCTCCTTATCTTTGCAATGTGTGTGTATAATGGTGTGTTTGTGTGTGTGTCTACTACATCCAGATGAGCTAACTGATGCTCTCCAGTGAATTTGTGTCCATGAAGATGAAGCAGGTCTCTTATTCACAGTGCTTAATTACACCATAGCAGTGTTATCTCCTAGACAAGACTAGACTAGCAGCTGGAGCTCATGGAATTGGCCCTACAAAGAGAAAATTAGGAAACACCAATAGAATCCTGACACGCGTGACAAATATGTGTGCGTGCGTGCGTGCCTGCGTGTGTGTGTGTGTGATCTTACTGGGCTGTTGAGGATCATGAGACACTGGTCAAAGTGGTGGTGCTCCATGGTGGAGTGGCAGTAGAGCTGGGCCAGGGGATGGTCACTCCTGATAGAGATGCACACACAACCACTGTGAGATTCTGTGACACACACACACACACACACACGGTACTGCAGGCTACCTCTGTATGTAGGAGTTGTTGACCCCTCTGTGGTCCAGGTCGTGACTCAGAGTGGCGATCATCAAGGCCAGGGTCTCCAGATCAGTCATATTACTCTGAAGAGAGAGAGATGGACGGGAAAGGAGGGGAGGGAAGAGAGAGAAGAGGAAGAGAGAGAGAGAGAGATAGAGAGAGAGAGAGAGAGAGAATGAGAGGAAGAGACGAAGAGAGAGAGAGAGAGAGAAGAGAGAGAAGAGAGAGGATTGAGGAGAGAGAGAGAGAGAGAGAGAGAGATGGAGAGAGAGAGGAGAGAGAGGAAGGAGAGAGGAGAGAGAGAGAGAGACGGAGAGATGAGGAGAGAGAGAGAGAGAGAGAGACGAGAGAAGAGAGAGAAGAGAGAAAGGAGAAGAAGAGAATGAGACACAAATCCACTAAACAAGTGTCGTTCATTATGAACAGTCATCAGTATTAACGCACCAACTTCCATCACAGGCCACCAGCTAAGCACATACAGTATAGACCATGAACACACAACTACACACAACACTTTAACACATACTTTTCCACAGCTGTTATATACTCCTCTAGCTCTATGGAAGGACACCGTGCTTATACAGGCCAGTATTACGACAAGCGAGACAACAAGGGTGGGCAAACACACTCACACAAAACTCTCAACACACACGTGCACGCATGCATACACACACACACACACGCCCATACACACACACAGTGTTTAGTCTCAATTACACAGAGAGGGGAGTTAGCGCTTAGCACTGTCTGCTTGAGAGAGCAGCTTACACATCAACTCTACAGCCAGTTTTAGCAAGACCTGGATAGTAACCTTTAATCTAACAGAGGGAGTACATGTAGTCATCGGAACACGAAACATGTAGTCATCGGAACAGAGTCATGTATCATCAGAACAGAACATGAATCAAACAGAGTCATCGGAACAACATGTAGTCACAGAACATGTAGTCATCGGAACAGAGCATGTATCATCAGACAGAACTAGTTCGACGTATATCACGAAGCATGTATCATCAGACAGAAACATGTAGTCATTCAGAACAGAGCATGTAATCATCAGACAGAGACATGTAGTCATCAGAACAGGAACATGTAGTCATCAGAACAGAGCATGTAATCATCGAACAGAGCATGTAATCATCAGACATGTATCATCAGAACAGAGACATGTAATATCGAGAACAGAGTCATGTAATCATCAGAACAGAGCATGTAATCATCGGAACAGAAATGTATCATCAGAACAAGAGCATGTAATCAGCAGAACAGAGACATTGTAATCATCAGAAAGACATGTAGTCAATCGGAAACGAACATGTAATCATGACAGAACTGTAGTCATCGGAACGAACATGTAGTCATCAGAAAGAGCATGTAGTCATCAAGAACAGAGCATGTCACAGTAACACATACAGAAACAGATCAGACATGATAATCATCAGAACAGACATGTAGTCAATCAGAATACAGAAGCATGTAATCATCGCGAACAAACATGTAGTCATCAGAACAGACATCGTAAGTATCAGAACAGAAGCATGTAATCATCAGAACAGAACATGTAATCATCGGAACAGACATGTAATCATCAGAACAAGAACATGATAGGAGAATGTCATCAGACAGAACATGATCATCGAACAGACATGATCATCAGGAACAGAACATGTAATCATCGAACACATGTAGTCATCAAACAGAACATGTAATCATCAGAACAGAGCAGTAATCATCGAGACAGAACATGTAGTATCAGGAACAGAACATTTAGCATCGGAACAAAGCATGTATCATCAGAACAGAACATGTAATCATCAGAACAGAACATGTATTCAATGGAACAGAACATGTAGTCATCAGAACAGAACATTTAGTCATCAGAACAGAACATGTAGTCATCGAACAGAACATGTATCATCAGAGAACAGAACATGTAGTCATCGGAACAGGAACATGTAATTTCATCGAACAGAACATGTAGTCATCGACAGAAACATGATCATCGAACAGAACATGTAGTCATCGGAACAGAACATGTAATCATCGAACAGAACATGTAGTCATCAGAACAGAACATGTAGTCATCGAACAGAACATGTAGTCATCGAACAGAACATGTATCATCGAACAGAACATGTAGTCATCGGAACAGAACATGTAATCATCGAACAGAACATGTAGTCATCGAACAGAACATGTAGTCATCGAACAGCATGTAGTCATCACAGAACATGTATCATCGAACAGAACAATGTAGTCATCGAACAGAACATGTAGTCATCGGAACAGAACATGTAGTCATCGAACAGGAACATGTAGTCACGGAACAGAAACATGTAGTCATCAGAACAGAACATGTAGTCATCGAACGAGAACATGTAATCATCGAACAGAACATGTAGTCATCAACAGAACATGTAATCATCGAACAGAACATGTAGTCATCAGAACAGAAACATGGAGTCATCCGAACAAAAACATGTAATCATGGACAAGAACATGTAATCATCGCAGAACATGTATCATCAAGAACATGTATCATCAGAACAGAGCATGTATCATCGAACAGAACATATACAAGAAAGGACATTATCTCAGAAACAGAACATGTAATCATCAGAACAGAAACATGTAGTCATCAGAAACAGAACATGAGTCATTGTTCAGAACAGAACATGTAATCATCAGAACAGAACATGTAATCATCAACCAGAGTCAGAACAGAACATGTAGTTCATCAGAACAGAACATGTAATCATCAGAACAGAGCATGTAGTCATCAGAACAGAACATGTAGCTCAGAACATGAGACGTAATCATCAGACAGTACATGACATCAGAAAGAGCATGTATCATCAAAGAACAGAGTCATCAGAACAGAGCTGGGTGTGATGATGTAGGGTTATGTCTAGAACTGAGACTGAACTGTTGGACTAGAACTGGGTTGGACTAGAACTGGTTGGACAGACTTGAGTTGCGACTAGAACTGATATGGCAGAACTGATGTAACTGGGGTACTGGAAACTGAGTAACTAGATGTTGGACTAGAACTGGGTTGGACTTAGAACTGGGTTGGACTAGAACTGTATTGAACTAGAACTTAGTTGGACTAGAACTAGTTGGACTAGAAACTGGGTTGGACTAGAACTGGTATTGACTGAACATGAGTTGCAGAACTAGAACTGAGTTGGAGACTAGAACTGGGTTGGACGTAAAGAACTGGGTTGGACTAGAAACTGGGTAGACTAGAACTGTAGTTGGACTAGAAACTGGGTTGGACTAGAACTGAGGGTGGACAGAACAACTGGGGTTAGACTAGAACTGGGTTGGGACTAGAACATGGGTTGGATGATAGTAACTGAGTGGGACTGGAATGAGTTGGACTGAACTGGGTTGGACTAGAACTGGGTTGGACTAGAACTGGGTTGGACTAGAACTGATTGGACTAGGAAATGGGTTGGACTAGAACTGGGTTGGACTAGAACTGTTGGGACTAGAACTTGGTTGGACTAGGACTGGGTTGGAATAGAACTGGGTTGGACTAGAACTGTGGTTGGACTAGAACTGTGTTTGGGACTAGAACTTGGTGTGGTGGGGGGGGGGGACTAGAACTGGTTGGACTAGAACTGGTCTGGACTGGAATGATGAGTGGACTGGAAATGAGTTGGACTGAAACTGAGTTGACTGGAACTGGGTGTTGGAACTAGAACTTGAGTTGACTAGAACTGCATGTTGGATGGAACTGGGTGCACTGAACTGGTGATGAACTGGGTTGGACTAGAACTAGTTGGTTGGACTGAGTTGGAGGAACGGACGACTGGTTGGACTGGAACTGAGTTGGACTGGAACTGGGTTGGACTAGAGGACTGATGGTCTGGACTGATGTGGATTGGACTAGAACTGGATTGGACTAGAACGATGGACTTGATAACTGAGTTGGACTGGAACTGGGTTGGACCTTGACTGTTGGTTGATGGAACTTGTGGACAGAAACTGGGTTGGACTAGAACTGGGTTGCGACTGGGAACTGGTTGGACTGGAACTGGGTTGGACTTAGAATTGGGTTGGGACTGTAACTGAGTTAGGACTGGAAATTAGTTGCACTAAAAACTGGGTTGGACTGAAATGGGTTGGACTGAACTGGGTGTTTGGGATACGTTGAGTTCTGTTTCTTCTAGATTACAGTACTGTTTGTTCAATTGGTCTTTGACTTATATTATTGATAATGATATTCTTCCTATATATACATCTGAATCTTCCAACTAGATGGCAGAGTAATACATTCAGAGGGTAGAACATTTGTATTTAAATATTAAGTAACTGGAAGCGAATGCTGACTTGACAGAACACAGTGTCGGACTGACCCGGTAACAGCACAGTTACAGCACTGTTGACTCAATAGCTATTGGTCGGAATGACAAAATAAGACGTCCTGCTGGATATATTATTTATGATTGGACGGAGTGACCCGGCACCCCTTCCATGCTGGCCATTGATTGGCTGACTCACCTGTAACCGACCAGATTTGAACAAGGCGAAACATGCACTGGAGGTGTTGAAGGCGTGTCTCCAGTGTGTAGGCACGTTCTTCCTATAGTTCTTCTTAACACTCAGGATCCACTGCACAGACTCTACCAGAGAGACAGAGTGGGGGGAGAGGGGAGGGGGGGGGGGGGAGAGGGGGGGACGGAGGGAGAAGGGGGGAGAGAGGGGGGGGCAGGGAGAAGGCGGGGAGAAGAAGGGGGAGGAGGAGGGGGAGGGGAAGGGAGGAGAGGAGAGAGGGGAACGGAGGGAGAAGGGGGGAGAGAGAGGGGGGAACGCGAGGAGAAGGGGGAGAGAGGGGGACGGAGGAGAAGGGGGGAGAGAGAGCGGGGGAGAGAGGGGGGGGGAGAAGGAGGAGAGAGGGGAGGGAAGAGGGAGAGGGGGGAGGGAGGAGAGGGGGGCGGAGTTTAGAAGGGGAGAGAGAGGGGAGGGAATGGAGGGAGAGAGGGGGGGGGAGAAGGGGAGGAGAGAGGGGAGGAGGTGGGATATGAAGGAACACAGTTGGAGATAGACAAGAAAAAAGTGGGAGAAAGAGGGAGAGATGAGGAGGAGGTGGTGAGAGAGAGGAGGGAAGAGGAGGGGAGGAGGAAGGGAAGAGGAGGGGGATGAGGGGAGGGAAGAGGAGTTGGAGGAAGAGGAGGTGGGGGAAGAGAGGAAAATGGCAGCAAGAGAGAGGAAATGTTCAACAAGAAAATAGAGAACAGACAGAATGATAGTGACTTTAATTGTATCTGTACATCCTCAAGCAGTAGAGCTTAAAATTGGCCAGGCTGCAATCTGATTGGTATTATAGGAAAACTTAGACCACCCTGCTAATCGAATCACTGGATTCTGTTCATCCAATCTTTCCATGTCATCCATTTACCGGCATAAGCTTCCAATCAACTCCCTATCAGCCAATGCATAGTGACTCACACATTTGTTCAATTAATGATTTGATAATAAATATTGACATTCATTATGACTTTTTCTGAACCTCAAAGTCCTTCGCATTCTATAGGTTATGATGTCATCAGTCATCTATTGTGATGATGCATGACAAGGCCACGTGGTGTGTTGAGGGAATCCTGATTTAGAGGGTGTGAGCTGTTGTTATGGATGTACAAACACACATCTATGTACTCACACACATGCAGGCATGTGCACATACATGCACATAGTTAAGTATGCGCACGACACAACACACACACACACACACACACACACACACACACACCACACACCACACCACACACACACACACACACACACACACACACACACACACACACACACACACCTACCTTGTATTTCATCTGGAAGTTCTGGACCAGGTTGAGGTCTACAAACATGCGTATGGTGGCCTGAGTGGTCTCAGCGTCGGACAGCTCAAAGTCACTGAAACTGAACTCCATCAGGCGCAGAGACTGGGCCGACGGAACAGTGGCCACCTTCACAAACAGACAGAGGAGTGTGTGAGAGGGATGTACACATACACACTCATATAGGGTATGCACGCATGTACACACACACACACATATACTATATTTATGCACATACGCACACACAAACACACACAAACACTCACCTTCCCTAAGCACCAGGGATCTCTAGCAGGCATTAATAATCAATGAGCTGTGATCAGGAAGAGTATCTATCTGTGTTCGGCTCACCTCCCCTTTAGCTGACAGACAGCACTTCTACACAGAGCAGACAGGACACCCCTAATGCACAAAGGATCTCTCCTCTTTCTCTCCCTCTCCCTCTCCCTCTCTCTCTACTGGCATTTTCTTGACCTCTCCTTCTAGTCATTTTTATCTCTCTGTCTTTCTGGCAGCAGAGTCAGCTCAGACAGAGAGATTACAAGCCTTTGTGAGAAAGAAGGGTGAGAGAAATCAGGGCAACGGTGGGGAATCCTACCATATAATTATGTCTAATCAGACAGAAAGTAAAACACAGCTTTTCCTAAAACCACCACAGATATTATGAGAGTACTGTCAATCAACTGTTTGAACTAAACCGATGCACACTGCTGAAATATATAATATATAAGCCATTTAGCAGACACTTATCCAAAGCAACTCGCAGTCATTCTTGCATATTGTTTTTGTTTACATATGGGTGGTCCCGAGATTCGAACCCACATCCTTTGGCGTTTTAAGAAACTGAGCTTGTATCCTTCTAGCTAGAGAAACATCAGTCCTTCAGAGAGTCAATGCTTCAGCAACAGGGAGGGTAACATGGCCTAAAAAGAATTCAGATACTGGTTCATCTGTTAACCCCAATTATCATTGCCAAACTTTAAAAGCAAATGATTTGGGCCTTAAATTGGCTTTCTGGAATGGGTATTGTGCATACTTTCACTTTTGATTTGAAACCCTAATCAATATGGTCAGTCTTTTTCGTGTTTTTTTAATCTCCAGACCGTTATCCTCATAGGCTGCATGAGTATCTTCATGTGAGTCGCCATATTGGTTAGTTTTACATGCGCTGGAGTGGTCTCATTACATCATGGCTGAAGTCACCTCATCTACACACTGTCCTTCCAACCTGAAGGAAGGCATCTGTCTGGCAATGCTTGTATGGCCACAAGTGTGTGTGTTTGTAAGTGCGTGTGTGGTAAGTTAATAAATTGTAATTTACCGCAGTTACCTGCAGCGCCCGCGTCTCTTCCTCTGCAGCAGAGGCGTGATACGAAAGGACCTGAGAATGACAGACACACACACACACACACACACACACACACACACACACACACACACACACACACACACACACACACACACACACACACACACACACACACACACACACACACACACACACACACACACACACACACACACACACACACACACACACACACACACACACACACACACACACACACACAGTTATCCCTCTGACAGACTATAGAAAGAAACGGAACGAAAATATAAACGCAATATGTAAAGTGTTGGTCCAATGTTTCATGAGCTAAAAAATATATATATAATTGTACGTAGACACAAAAAGCTTATTTCTCTCAAATTTTGTCAACAAATTTGTTTATATCCCTTAGCATTTCTCCTTTGCCAAGATAATCCATCCACCTGACAGGTGTTGCATAGTTGACTCATAACCCGCAGTTAAAATATTGTGTGGCTGAAGCACCAAGAGGACCAGAGTGGGACTACAGCTAATAACACACCAGTGGTGGAAAAATTGCCAAATTGCCTACACAGCCAATCGCAAGATAATGCTTTTGGGAACGAGCAGAAAAAGTTAACATCAATCCATTGAGGCAAAAAGGACATTGTCGAAGTTAACATCAATAAGACAAAACCTGCGAAAGGAGAGTTGAAAATGAAAAGGGAGGCCCAGAAAAGTAATGTTTGTAAAAGATATGGTGAAGTCGCAGAAGAGGATGAGAGCACTGCCATTTTATGTGTGATGATGTGAGGTGCTATACAAATTAGACAGTCACAAGAAGGGACTTCAAACAGGCCTATGGCATGTCAAGGGAACTGTAGCTTAATGTTTAGATGGGTTAAATGGAAACTGAAATCTGGATGACTAACCAGAATAACCTACAGTTTTTTTGGGCAAACTCCAAAGTCCTCTGATAATACTAGTCCCGTGCAAATCGACATCCCTGTGTTCCGAGAGAAATGTCTTGAGTTTTACAGGTGTTGCTCGTGGTTTGAGCAAGAAAACAACTGATTGGATAAATTGCACAAAGTGCTGCACATAGCCTATATGAAGGGTCTACATGTGTCAACTCACACACTCAATCTTTTTCTTTTTACGTTTTGTTTTGCAAATGAATTGAAAGTCCCCAAAATGCATCATCAGAAATATTGCGCCTACAGTATTTAACCCTTGCTGTCAATAGATCGCAAAGCAGCATACAACTGAGCTAAACGTTTGGAACAAGTTCACTTTCTCATCCATCCTAAAAAAACGCATCTTAAGTGCAAGTTAGCTGTTTAGCTCACATCTGAAGGCTGAGGGGCATTTAGGACGTCTTCTACTGCGGATCACTGAAACATCCTAATGATTATGATCACACTTCCTCAATTGAAATTGTATGCTTTGGTAGGGTTTACCAACTTGGGCCAGCATCCCGGAGTCGCCTCTTCACCGTTGATGTTGAGACTGGTGTTTTGCAGGTACTATTTAATGAAGCTGCCAGTTGAGGACTTGTGAGGCGTCTGTTTCTCAAACTAGACACTCTAATGTACTTGTCCTCTTGCTCAATTGTGCACCGGGGCCTCCCACTTCCATTTCTATTCTGGTTAGAGACAGTTTGTGCTGTTCTGTGAAGGGAGTAGTACACAGCGTTGTACGAGATCTTCATTTTCTAGGCAATTTCTCGCATGGAATAGCCTTCATTTCTCAGAACAAGAATAGACTGACGAGTTTCAGAAGAAAGTTCTTTGTTTCTGGCCATTTTGAGTCTGTAATCGAACCCACAAATGTTGATGCTCCAGATACTCAACTAGTCTAAAGAAGGTCAGTTTTATTGCTTCTTTAATCAGAACAACAGTGTTCAGCTGAGCTAACATAACTGCAAAAGGGGTTTCTTATGATCAATTAGCCTTTTAAAATGTTTAACTTGGATTAGCTAACACAAAGTGCCATTGGAACACAGTAGTGACAGTTGCTGATAATGGGCCTCTGTACGCCTATGTAGATATTCCATAAAGAATTAGCCATTTCCAGCTACAATAGTCATTTACAACATTAACAATGTCTGCACTCTATTTCTGATCAATTTGATGTTATTTTAACAGACAACAAAATGTGCTTTTCTTTAAAAAAAACAAGGACATTTCTAAGTGACCCCACACAACACAATGTGTTGGTTCTGAGGGAGCATGCAATTTGCATGCTGATTGCAGGAATGTCCACCAGAACTGTTGCCAGATCATTTTATGTTAATTTCTCTACCATCAACTGCCTCCCGTACTTCCAACTAGCTTCACAACCTATGGCTGCACCGCTGCCCAGTCATGTGAAATCCATAGATTAGGGCCTAATGAATGTATTTCAATTGACTGATTTCCTTATATGAACTTTATCTCAGTAAAATCTTTGAAATTGTTGCATGTTGAGTTTATATTTTTGTTCAGTATAGAACCCTAGTTTTGCATTTCGGTASCTGACACACTTTCACATCAGATGTTTGTGACCTTCTCAGACAGACAGCCCTTTGGGGGAAGACGGAGTAGAGTGTGGAGAAGACCATCCAGTATTTCCTAAGGGCACCCATCGCTGTCACTCCCAACCCTCGTGTTAAAGTCTCCACATTTTAGTTGCATTTATAGGCCTGTTCTAGGATCAGCATACCTTCCTCCAACCCTAACCTCAACCCTTAGGGTGGGAAACACTGAGCAGACCTGAGACCAGTGTCTCTCACCTCCAGTGTGACCTCCTGTTTGGCCATGGCTCTCTCCACTGTTTCATACATCTGGGTGTTCTGTATACCCAGGCCACAGAAGATGGCGAAGGCCTCCAGGAACTGTTCGTCGTTCCGGTTGAAGGACTTCACGTTCCCCGACGCCTCGTCCATCTTGTTCACCAACTGACACACACCTTCAAGACCCGACATAGGGGGATTGTTACACACACACACACACACACACACACACACACACACACACACACACACACACACACACACACACACACACACACACACACACACACACACACACACACAGGTGACAAAACTTTAGTTTGGCTCTCCTTTTAATATGAAATAGTTTGCTGTTAGTGACCTCTTGTCTGAAACTAAAAGGTCCATCTACTCCAGGACTAATAGCCCCATAAATGATAGCAAGGTTGTAATGAATGAAAAGCCCTATCCTTAGCCTGTAGACCTACTAAGTATTCACATCATGGAGAGGTGCCAACGCCAACACTCTGACCCTCCTCATTGACTTCCCTTGCCCTTTCTCCTGCACATTCTGCATGACAATTACAGGTGGCTAAATTAATGCCCGGACACAAATCATAATAGGAAGAAAGAAAAAAAATATATTGCTTTGCTAATGTCCAAGGAAAAGAAGGTGAGTGGAGGAGGGCATTATGTTAATAAATTCTATATTAGAGTCTAGGAGCAGTAGGTTGTGTTTTGATCCAAGTGTCTCCTGGACTCTTCAGGCAGTTGGTGGAAAGACTAAAGGGACCTGTTCTGTTTGATCATTGGGGGACTGGGGGGACATACATTACGGTTACACCACTGCCCAGCTAATTAATTTCTCTATTTGTGCCTTCATTTATACATGCAAAAACCTATTGAGATTTAAATCTCTTTTTTTACAAGAGAGACCTGTTATAATGACGTCAGCTAATGATGTTTTGGTTATAATGTAAATGCTAATTATACTAATGCTAAGGATGTGTTAATGAATAAGAAGGGGACTCTGGGCCCTAATGAATGAGGATACGATAGGGCAATGTCTGTAAACATAAACCACATGGAGGGAAAAGGGAAGAGGGGAGAAAAAGGGAGCGAGAGAGAGAGAGAGAGAGAGAGAGAGGGAGAGCGAGAGCGAGAGAGGGTACCTATAACTTTATCCTTCTTCCCATTCCTGATAGGCGTACAGAGCAAACTCTTGATCTGGTTACTGGGGTGCTCTGGGTTCTCACTCTGAAAGAAACATAGATTCATAATGTTAGGCAAAAAAAAAATACATATATATAAGATTGCAACATAGTATTCTGGAAGAAGAAGATTGCAGAGTAGATCATGTTCAGTACTGACCGTCCAGGGAAAGCGCTGGTCTTTGGTGACGTCAGAGATGTTCAGAGGCTCCATGGTGTTCTTTACATACTGGGCGTACATGTAGTTTATCTGACTCACGTCACAGTCCCTGTGGGGAACAATGATTTGAAATACTCAAATCAAATTAAATGTTATTTGTCACCTGAGCCGAATACAACAGGTACATACATACGAGCCCTTTCCCAACAATGCAGGGTAAAAATAAAAAATAAAAAATACCAAAGGAAATAGTAAAATAACAATAACACGACTATATACAAGGTGTATGGTAAGGGTAAAAGTGAATAAGCAATCAGGGTAGATAATAAACAGAGTAGCTGCAGCGTATGTGAAGAGTGTGAAAGTATGTCTGTGTGTGTGATTGTGTGTGGTTTGTGTTTGTGTTTCTGTGTGTGTGTGGCATCTAAATGCATGTTTGTGTGTGTTTTGTGCTTGTGAGCGTATGTAGTTGTATGCAGTCATATGTAGTCTATGTGTGTGTATGTGTGTGTTGTTCAGGAGTCATATGGCTTGGGGTAGAAGCTGTTCAGGAGCCTTTTGGTCCCAGACTTGGCGCTCCGGTACCGCTTGCCGTGCGTTAGCAGAGAAAACAGTCTATGACTTGGGAGTCTGACAATTTTTAGGGCCTTTCACTGACACCGCCTGGTATAGAGGTCCTGGATGGCAGGGAGCTCGGCCCCAGTGATGTACTGGGTCATACACACTGCCCTCTGTAGTGCCATATAGTCATATGCCAAGCAGTTGCCGTACCAAGCGGTGATGCAGCCAGTCAAGATGCTCTCAATGGTGCAGATGTAGAACCTTTCGAGGATCTGAGGGCCCATCCAATATCTTTTCAACCTCCTGAGAGGGTGTTGTCGTGCCCTCTTCACGACTGTGTTGGTGTGTTTTGGACCATGATAGGGCCTTAGTGATGTGGACACAGAGGAACTTGAAACCCGCTCCACTACAGCCTCTTCAATGTGAATGGGGGCGTGATCGGCCCTCCGTTTCCTGCAATCCACGATCAGCTCCTTTGTCTTCCTGACGTTGAGGAAGAGGTTGTTGTCCTGGCACCACACTGCCAGGTCTCTGACCTCCTCCCTGTAGGCTGTCTCATCGTCGTCAGTGATCAGGCCTACCACCATTGTGTCGTCTGCAAACTTAGTGATGGTGTTGGAGTCGTGTAGGGAGGACAGGAGGGAACTAAGCACGCAGCCCTGAGGGGATCCCGTGTTGAGAGTCAGCATGGCAGATGTGTTGTTGCCTATCCTCACCACATGGGGCGGCCCGTCAGGAAGTCCAGGATCCATTTGCAAAGGGAGGTGTTCATTCCCAGGTTCCTTAGCTTAGCTTGGCGGGCAATATGCCGTTGAGCGCTGAGCGGTAGTCAATAAACAGCATTCTCACGTAGGTGTTCCTTTTGTCCAGGTGGGAAAAAGCAGTGTGGAGTGCAATAGAGATTGCGTCATCTGTGGATCTGTTGGGGGAGTATGTGAATTGGAGTGGGTCCAGGGTGTCTGGGATGATGGTGTTGATGTTAAACATGACCAGCCTTTCAAAGCATTTCATGGCTCCAGATGTGAGTGTTATGGATCGGTAGTCATTTAGACCGGTTACCTTGGCGTTCTAGGGCACAGGGTCTATGGTGGTCTGCTTGAAACATGTAGGTATTTGGGGCTGGGTCAGGGAGAGGTTGAAAATGTCAGTGAAGACACTTGCCAGCTGCTCACTGCATTATCTGAGTACGCGCCTTGGTAACCCATCTGGCCTCGAGGCTTTGTGAATGTTGACCTCTTTAAAGGTCTTACTCACATCGGCTACGGAGAGTGTGATCTGACAGTCATCCGGAACAGCTCTCGTGCATGGTTCAGTGTTGCTAGCCTCGAAGTGAGAATAGAAGGCATTTAGCTCATCTGGTGGGCTAGCATCACTGGGCAGCTCGCGGCTGGGTTTACTTTTGTAATCCATCATAGTTTTCAAGCCCTGACACATCCGACGAGCATCAGAGCCGGTGTAGTAGGATTCGATCTTAGTGCTGTATTGATGCTTTGCCTGTTTGATGGTTCGTCGGAGGGCGTAGCAGGATTTCTTATAAGCATCCGGATTAGTGTCCCGCTCCTTGAAAGCGGCAGCTCTAGGTTTTGGAGATGTTGCTTGTAATCCATGGCTCCTGGTTGGGATATGTACGTATGGTCACTGTGGGGACAACATCATCGATGCACTTATTGATGAAGCTGGTGACTGAGGTGGTAAACTACTCAATGCCATTGGATGAATCTCGGAACATATTCCAGTCTGTGCAAGCCAAAAAGTCAGGTAGCTTAGCATCCACTTCATCCGTCCACTTCCATATTGAGTGTGTCACTGGTACTTCCTGTTTGAGTTTTTGCTTGTAAGCAGGAATCAGAAGGATAGAGTTATAGTCAGATTTGCCAAATGGAGGGCGAGGGAGAGCTTTGTATGCGTCTCTGTGTGTGGAGTAAAGGTGATCTAGTGTCCCACCCTGATCTGTTTCACCTGTCCTTGTGCTTCTCTCCACCCCCTTCAGGTGTTACCCATCTTCCCCATTATCCCATGGGTATTTATACCTGTGTTTTCTGTCTGTCTGTGCCAGTTCGTCTTGTTTTGTCAAGTCAACCAGCGTGCTTCTCTGTGCTCCTGATTTTTCCTTTTCTCTGTTTTTTGCTAGTCCTCCCGGTTTTGACTCTTGCCTGCCTTGACTCTGAACCCGCCTGCCTGACCATACTGTCTGCCCTGACCTCGAGCCTGCCTGCCACTCTGTACCTCCTGGACTCTGACCTTGTTATGATCTTTTGCCTGTCCCTTGGATACTAATAAATATCAGAGACTCAAAACATCTGCCTCCCGTGTCTTCATCTGGGTCTCACCCTGTGCCCTTATATGTAGTGTGTTTTCGCCTCTAGTTGCACAGATTACATGCTGGTAAAAATTTGTTAAAACGGATTTCAATTTTCCTGCATTAAAATCACCGGCCACTGGGTGTCTTATTAGACAGTTTTTTGTGATCATTTTATTATTGGGTGTTTTTATCAATGTCAATCAAATAAAAATATCAGTGTAAAATGGAAAATGTAATTACCATCAACAAAACATGAGCAAGAAGGTTGACACAAACATGGTCTCTTTTTTGCTTGAGTAAGGCATGTCTCAAAACTTGAGACATCTGTGGCATTGTGTTGTGTGACAAAGCTGCACATTTTAGAGTGGCCTTTTATTGTCCTTATCTTGGCAAAGGAGAAATGCTTACTAACAGGGATGTAAACACATGTGTGCACAACATTTGAGAGAGATAAGCTTTTTGTGCGTATGGAACATTTCTGGGATATTTTATTTCAGCTCATGAAACCCAGGGACCAACACTTACATGTTGCATTTATATATTTGTTCAGTATAGTTATATAAACTTAACAGTTTCTCTTGCAAAAATATATGTATGATAGTAATAACTCGGTTGTCTATCTGATACAATGTGTCAAATACCTTTAACACTTGAAAATCATGCAATTATACATTGAATTAAATTGAAAGAAATTAATTATTTAGTAATTAATTAGTATTAAATAGCAAAGGTGCATTGGCCCATCGTGCCAATGTGGTCATGAATGAGTGAGTGAGTGAGTGAGTGAATGGGTGGGTGGGTGAATGGGTGGGTGGGTGGGTGAGTGAGTGAGTGGGTGAGTGCATGGGTGAGTGAGTGAGTGCGTGGGTGGGTGGGTTGGTCATCATTAAAACTCTCACATCCGAGCTCTCCTTTATCTAGACTAGATATGATTAGATGGTAATAGAAACTGATGAGAGAGACTGAGCAGCTGGAGAATGTGATGGAATTGGCTTGAATGGTACTGGAACAGGACAGTGTGGTGCGTGCGTGTGTGTGTGCGTGTGTGTGTGAGAGAAACGGGATCACAGGTTAACACCAGGGGCTGGATTCCACCTCCACAAGAACATTCCGGAACAGAACAAAGAGTAAAGCAGAGAAGCTGTGCTGTTCTGTCCTCATCTAAAAAGAGTCCTTGGACATTCAGTCTTTGGGCTAACTGTCACAGGTGTTTCTCATCAACGCTGAACCTGGCAAGTAAACTGTGTTAATATGGTGTGTGTGTGTGTGTTGTGGGGGGGGGGGGGGGGGCGTACGTGCGCCTGCTGTAAAACATCTCCCACCACTGAGTCAAAGCTAACATCCTGCTATTAGTGTATCCCCTGGGCCCACGCAGAAGGCTACAAATGACTGGCTCCCCAGGCAGGAGTAGTCCTACAGTATACACAGAACAACCTACTTGACCCATTAGCAGATGGAAACAGAGTAGAAAGTGTTTGGGTCCGCCAAGCCAGAATGTAAAAGAACGAGACACAATGGGGGGGTGGGGGGGGGGGGGAGCGTCTGTTTCATTTCACTTCTGTCCTCCTGGATGTCTCAGTTTCTTTGTCTCTAAGTCTTGCCTGGGAGCAAGCTCTCTCCTTCTGTCTCTCCCCATTTCTCTGTAGTCTGTAGAACACACTCTCTCAGACAAGTAGGCAGACTGACACACACACACACACGCACACGCACACACACACACACACACACACACACACACACACACACACACCACACATACACACACACACACACACACACACACACACACACACACACACACACACACACACAACACACACACACACACACACACACACACACAACACACACACACATATCACACACACACTCCCCCCCACATTCAATCCTAATGGCTGTGAGAGGAGAGTGTGTGAGGTGGCGATAGATAAAGACTGAGGTGAACAGTAGATGCTCCGATGCCTGGCGGGCTCCGAGACGTATGAGAACAAATCACCCCCCAGGATCAGGGCGATGGATTCACCTCCCCTCCAAATGTTTATGTAAGGCTTATTTATTTTCCCCTGTCAGAGGACGAGTAGTCAACCACTCTCATTCTCCATCTCATCTCCTCCTCCATCTCGTTCCCCGTCTCATTCACCCTCTCTGTCTGTCTTTCCTCCCCAGTTAAATAGATCTGATAAGCTCACCCCAGGTTAAGATTTTTGGGATGTTGGTAGTTGGTGATGTACTGTGAGCAGCAGCTTGTGTGGTCTGAACCCAATCCGTACGAAACCATAACCTTCAGGTGATCTTTAGTTCAAATGCCACACTGTCCATTAACAGCCTACTACAAGGCAGAAAAGACGGACAATTTCTGATTCCATCTTGTCAGCAACAATAATGTATTAGTATTTATTTAATATAAATGTATTAGTATTTATTTAATATAAATGTATTAGTATTTATTTAGTATTTATTTATTAGTATTTATTTATTAGTACTTAGTACATAGTACAGCCATTTTATTCTTGCTACCAAGAATGGTTTAGATAAATAGAAGACAAATCTCTGTTAACCTAAATTGAGTTCAATTGCGTTGAATTCAGTTGAGTTCCAAGTCATTAGACCCTGATCTTGGACAGCTTCTGAAAAAAAGGGCATGAAGTTGAAGGAAGGAACTTGACTTGCCATCTCCTGACAGACCTCCCTATTACTTATTAAGACATGAAGCTTAGCTGCCCACGTGGGCACCCAACATAGCCAGTCAGGCAGCATAGCAAGTCCGTAGCTCTCGGCTGGGCCCTTGGCCTGTGCTTGTTAGGCCATCTCTGAAAACCTTCCAAAAGGGAAAGAAAAATCGCCTTTCAATGTGATAGATTGCTCCGAAAACAGATTGTGATGGAGGAGCTGTCAAATGTGTCTTAAAAGGGGTTCGTAGAAGAGTTTTTATATCAGGGTCCTTTAATAGGGGTAGGGCCGTAGCTCCGGATCCGATGTTGTGGCTCTCGCCAAAGGGGGATGATGTAGGAATTTTCTTCAAACTAGAGTCAACTCTGTTATTAAAGTCAGAGAGGTCTTGACTAAACATCATAGTTGGGGTCAGGAGCTTTTCCTGACCACATGACCTTTCACCTGGAAAAACTCCTGACCATACACAAAGTTCATTGCTGGAGGACTCTCTCTTTCTCTGCCCCCCTCCCCACCCCACCTTCATAGGCCTACAAACACAATCCCTCAAATCTTACGAATACGCAGTCCATTTATACTACCAAGTTTAAATCATAATCATGATTGTAAATAATGATTGTCAATTAGTAATTCTCAAATTGAAAGCCATTCACATTGTATTGGGGTAGTACCTCATCCCATCCACCAACTATGTCTAGATACATGGCAGCCATATTTGTTATATTAGACAACCAGTTTCAAATTAGCCATGTTTAACAGTTAGAGGTTACCGTCTTACCTTTTGGGGGTGTCCATGGCCTCTCCCAGGTCCTCATATTCCATGTGAAACACGCTGGAGAAAGAGTTCTGGAACATACAACCACCACAACGGTTATTTACCTTATGGCAGCCATTACTGACTACGAAGGGAGACGAAGGGAGAGAGACATGCCAGCCCAGCAAAAATGAGGGAGAGGAGAGAGAGAGAGAGACATGCCAGCCCAGCGGGTGATGTGGCCTAGCTAATGCTATTAGTCTCCAGTGACAGTACACACAAACTCAGCATAGCATAGACCTCAAAGGGGGGATAGAGAGAGCGAGAGAGAGAGAGGAGAGAGAAGGAGCGATAGGGAAAGAGACAGYGGGAGAGAGACAGAGAGGGAGAGAGAGAGAAAGTGAGGGAAAGAGCGGAAAAGAGAGGGAGAGATAAAGAGAGAGGGAGAGATACAGAGAGAGAGGGAGAGATACAGAGAGAGAGGGAGAGATACAGAGAGAGAGGGAGATATACAGAGAGAGAGGAAGAGATAAAGAGAGAGAGGAAGAGAGAAAAGTGTGTGTGTGTTTGTGCAAGCCGTGAGAATACTAAGCATAATGATGATACCTGAAGGTAGCAGCATGTCGTTTTTAAATATTAAACCCAAACCATAGCCCTAACTTTAACCACTCGGGATGAATGACTCAACTGTTAACCTCTGCATTGTTTCTGTTTTGACCATGCAACCGCGCTGAATTAATGCGCCAAAAATAGACATTTGTGGATAATACGTCGAAATTTCAAAGGGAAACTATGAGATCTTGTTGGTCTGTGTGTGTGTCTGCGTCTGTACTCGTCAGGTTTGCATGGGCCCTCATGTAAGTTAATGTTGACTTCAGAGAGAGTGTGCATTATGACGTGTGAGTGTTCATACAACGGGTGTGTCTATTCCTGAATGCTGATTGGTTAAAACCGCATTCCAGCCAGTGTCTATTCCACAAGTTAACACCGGCTAAATCGATGATGTTAAAATGCCTATTTACTCTGTACCATCTGACTGCGCAATCCACTGTCTCATCAGCCCAGCCAGGCAATTTATAAACTTGATCTCCACTATAAAAAGAATCTAGACCTTATCTCACATTTCTTTTCGACTAACATTTAGTTTTCAACAGTGGAGATGTGTATAAACCTTGCTGTCTGTCTCTCTGACATTTGCAACATCGTTTCAATATTCAAATTCGACCTCCAGCTGTCCCGTAGTAATGAACGTGTCGGAAGTCGGGACGAGAGAGACGTGACTGTAAATTAGCCGTAGTTGGCCAGCCAGTATGGCAACCAAACCGATAGAACGAACGACCAGCAGGCTTGGGTAGCAACCCTAGATTTGTGTCGGGACTATATCTTGTGGATGGCTGAAATAGTATGAATAAATTAATTAAAATAAAGTTTTTAATTAAAATATGTCAATCATTATTTGAATATGTTGGTAACCCATTACATAAAAGTGATAATGCCCTCGAAGCCGGTGTTTGGAAGATATATTTGCGCGGTTTGCCGGCAAATACCATTTAAATGTAGATGTTTTTTGCATTGGATATATTTACCATATCATATGGAGACAGAAACATACACCTTTTACCTTATCATAAGTAGACATAATTGCAAATTATTAAATCCTTCCAATAGAAATTTAAAAAAACGATTTAGTTAAGAATTACACTTTAATTAAATTAGTTGACTCTTCACATGGGATGATTTCACTGAACAACAAAAGAAAGGGAATATTGAATGATCCCCAATGATCCATCGCATCTCCCAAAAACATTTTCAACATACATCAGTAAAATGATAATAGTCTAGAAACTAAAGTTTTGGTTGTCTTCCTCTCAGGCTTCCATGTCTTCTCCCTGGACCTCCTCAATGTCCACCTCTTGAACATCAGACTCTGAGGCCTCATCTTCACTGTCACTTTCCAACCTTGTTGTGGATGGTTGTCAGGCTCAAAAAGACTCAAATTTGCCTTGATGGCCACCAATTTTTCAACCCTTGTATTGGTCAGCCTGTTGTGTGCTTTGGTGTGTGTGTTTCCAAACAAGGACCAGTTGCACTCTGAGATGGCTGATGTTGGTGGGATTTGGAGGAGGATGGAGGCAACAGGGAGAAAGAGCCTCAGATCCAAAGTCCCTTCCACCAGGTGGCTGATGAGATATGTTGGCACCACTGCCACATTGCAGCGTGTATGGGCTTCAGGCAGAAGTCTCCACGCATTTTGATGTATTTCAGAACTGCAGTTTCCTCTGCTTGGAGTAACAGTAAAGTGGGCAGTACAGATTTCTTCTCTTACATCTGCAAGCAGAGTCCGAACATCAGACAGGATGGCATTGTCTCCATCAGTCCGTGCAATGGCGAATATTATAGGTTTCAGGAGTTTCAGGCTGCTTACCACTCTCTCCCGAAATAAATAATCCAGGAGGATCCTCTTGATGGGGCTGTCCTTATCGGCAGATTGTGATATGGCCATTTCTTGGAGACACCTTCCCCTCCAGGAGACTGTCAAACATGATGACCTCACCATCCCAACGGGGGTTGCTGGGAAGCTTCTATGTGGTGCTCTTCCTCTTCATTTTGCTTGGTGAGGTAGATTGCTGCTATAACTTGACGACCCTTCACATGAGCCTTAACCATTTCCTTGGCTCTTGAGACTCAGCTGTACATGTGATGGAAGAGTGCACTGCACATGATGGAAAAATGCACTGTGCATGTAGAGGGTTGCAATTCCATTGAATTGGGGATAGTTTAACAAAAATATGCCACAAGACCTAGAATTGCCTTATGTGTATCCCACAAAAAAGGTTCACTGTTATAATCAAACTTTTTTGATGAACTTAAGCAAAATTCCCAAAATTCCCAGGCTTAACATCCCATGGAAAATTTCCGAAAAAATGCTGCAAATTTACCAAAACGTTTTCAAAGGGGTTTTCCGGCCCTTTGCAACCCTATGAACCCCCGAGACCAACCAGTAATAACTGAGGCACCACCGTCCGTACAAACCTCTCTCTCCCCACTCCCAACGGAGAGAGGGAAGTTTATATATTTCAGGCCTGGCCAGAAACTGAGTTTATTTCAGCATTCCCTGACTCACGGTTACCCCCTTATAGGGACTTGTTTTCAACCTGCGCTCTCCCTCTCGCAAAGTATCCTTTTTCCATTTTTAAGAGCCGAGAGGGTGAGGCAGGATGTTCTGATCCTGAGTAAGTCAACTACATGAGAGTGGGGGAAGTTGTGTTCAAAAATGTAAACAAATAAATAATCTACCTCACTTTCTATCACGGGGTGTCATACAACTCAATCTGAGTTAAGTCTGAATGGGTCTCGTGTTAAACATACAGAATATCTCTGTCAAGCTTTAGCCTGTCAGGGAAAGTTTGCATTAAATCCCATAGGGTTAACTTTTTAAAAACGTTGTAGGGGTATATACATCCCCCTATGTCAGTGGTGTTTGGCTGGATTATTATAGTAGCAGCACAAGGGCCTTTTAACGAGACATGCCATGCCTGCGATTGTTTAGTGTAATAACTAATCCAGGTTGTTTATAAAGGTCCATGTTAGCTAAACGAATCCCAGTCTCCTTGTCTGGCCTGTTTGGTTATATCACATCTGATACACCTCTCTGTTGGATTCAAGTCAGCGTCTGACCCAAAACAACAATGTGATGAGAGTTTTAACGGCAGGAGAGCATGCGGACTTCCCGTCGGCGAACCAAATGTCAGAGTCTATCAGATATCCCGTCGCCACTTTTACGGCTCAGTGGATAATGTGTACAACGTCCCAGAAAGGAACAGAGAGGAACAGAAGCATCCCTGTTCATTCAGTTAACGAGATTTCATAGCTCTAACTTGACAAATGATTCGGAGGCTTGTTTAACGCTAGCTTTGTCATTTTCCTGGACTTAGCTTGTAGAGGGAGATCAAATCTAATTTGTCATATGCGCTGAATACAACAGGTGTAGACCTTACAGTGAAAATGCTTACTTTACAAGCCCTTAGCCAACAATGCAGTTTTAAGAAAATACCTTTAAAAAAAAGTAAAAAAGAAAGACAGCGAGCGAGCGAGCGAGCGAGCGAGAGAAGAACCAGCTGGCCTGGCAACGAGAAACACACACACACACAGTCACCTGGATGGCTCCCTATTTGAGCCGAGGCCAGTTGCCGCAGTACTAATTAAGCTACAGTGAAAAAACAACCCCTATGGCCCAAGCTCTAATCTTTGACCAGCAATAAGCTTTACCACTTGGGTCAGTGCCCTAGCTCGACCTCAAACAACCACATAACATCTCATGAAGGACACGCTGTCTATGCTATTCATATTTACTGTTGTTGGACATCAGCATTTCAGCCAAAACACATGGACTTAGGAAATATGTCTGTTGTTAACCACAGACTCATATATTTCTATACCAACTGCCTGTGAGATGTTAACCACAGACTCATATCTTTCTATAACAACCGCCTGTGAGCTGTTAACCACAGACTCATATCTTTCTATAACAACCGCCTGNACAGACTCATATCTTTCTATAACAACCGCCTGTGAGCTGTTAACCACAGACTCATATCTTTCTATAACAACCGCCTGTGAGATGTTAACCACAGAGTCATATCTTTCTATAACTGCCTGTGAGATGTTAACCACAGACTCATATCTTTCTATAACAACGGCCTGCTAGATGTCAGTGGAACGGTAATAAAGTGGGGGTCTGTTTCTAACTACTGTGGAACATGGATGGTTCTGTAACGTCCTGACCAGAGTTCTTATGTGTTTTGCTTGTTTAGTGTTGGTCAGGACGTGAGCTGGGTGGGAATTCTATGTTGTGTGTCTAGTTRGTCTGTTTCTGTGTCCAGCCTAATATGGTTCTCAATCAGAGGCAGCTGTCAATCGTTGTCCCTGATTGAGAATCATATATAGGTGGCTTGTTTTGTGTTGGGAATTGTGGGTGGTTGTTTCCTGTCTCTGTGTTTGTGTTCTGCACCAGATAGGACTGT
The DNA here is from genome assembly GCF_002910315.2 of Salvelinus sp. IW2-2015. NCBI lineage: Eukaryota > Metazoa > Chordata > Actinopteri > Salmoniformes > Salmonidae > Salvelinus > Salvelinus sp. IW2-2015. Next base: position 34,941,522 of record NC_036840.1, read on the forward strand.
TTCGGTTTGCCACATTTGGTTATTTTGTTCGTTGTAAGTGTTCACTGTTTTCGTTTAATTAAACATGTTGAGCACTGGCTACGCTGCGTGTTGGTCCGATCCCTGTTTCACCCCCTCTTCTAGTGAAGAGAGGGAAGGCTGCCGTTACAGGTTCAGGTGCTTGGTAAATATGATGGAGGTCGAGTCTTGGCCACAGTGTGCTGTGGAGATGTTTGTCTCACTGACACATACGCACCCAAACACATGTCTGCAGGACAAGTACACACACCTACACACACATTTGTATGCTTGCGTGCACACAAATGCACGAGTGCACGCGCACATGCATGCACAGACACACACACAGACAGACAGACAGACAGACAGACAGACAGACAGACAGACAGACAGACAGGGGGCGGATCGTGATTGATTCCCTTTGACCAGAGTGCCACTCTTACTTCAGTGGCATTAGAAGAGGCCCTTTCTCCTCTCCTGATTGTGAAGGTGACTCATTTTGCCAAAACAACTTTCAATCCAAATTGCAGCCTTGTACAGAAAAGCTTTCAGCTCTCTATAGTCAACTCCATCCTTTTCTCCCTCACAGAGAAGTCTACAACACAACACAAGAGAATTTCATGGAGACGTCTGGTCTTAGCGTCTAGTATTCTCCTCTCCTTACTCACTGCAATACATCACACTCCTCGCCCTAGATAAAAGTAGAAATTACAATTCATAGAAGTGTAGAAAAATAATAACACGAGGAATAAATACATCAGTAATTGTGTATTCAGATATATACTGTATGTACATTCAGATATATACTGTATGTACACATACAGTGCATTCGGAAAGTATTCAGACCCCTTGGCTTTTTCCACATTTTGTTACGTTACAGCCTTATTCTGAAATGGATTCCTTTTTTCCCCTCATCAATCTACAAACAATACCGCATAAGGATAAAGCAAAAACAGGTTTTTAGAAATGTTTGCAAATGTATTACAAATTTTAAAAACAGAAACACCTGAGCAAACGAGGGAGAAGGGCCTTGGTCAGAGAGGTGACCAAGAACCCAATGGTCTCTCTGACAGAACTACAGAGTACCTCTGTGGAGATGGGAGAACCTTCCAGAAGGACAAACATCTCTGCAGCACTTCACCAATCAGGCCTTGATGGTAGAGTGGCCAGAAGAAAGCCACTCCTCAGTAAAAAGCACATGACAGCCCACTTGGAGTTTGACAAAAGGCACCTAAAGGACTCTCAGATCATGAGAAACAAGATTCTCTGGTCTGATGAAACCAAGATTGAACTCTTTGGTCTGAATGCAAAGTGTCACGTCTGGAGGAAACCTGGCACCATCCCTACGGTGAAGCATGGTGATGGAAGCATCATGCTGTGGGGATATTTTTCAGCAGCAGGGACTGGGAGACTAGTCAGGATCGAGGGAAAGATGAACGGAGCAAAGTATAAAGAGATCCTTGATGACAATGACCGATGATTTCATTGATCGTTTTCATATTTCACATAGGCCTAGTTTGGGAGGGTTATAATTATATACCTCAGTGGTGGTACTGGCAATATGTCTAAAGATGTAACATCGCACTACCTTCAATACTTATGGGATGAAGATGTAACATATTCAGGCGAATAAATTGCGATATTTGTGACGAAGAAGAAGGCTACAGACAGATCATGCTTTCCATCCGATCCTGCAAACTCCACATACAAGTTGGCCGTATAATCCTGCTTGACAATGTGACATGATATCCCTAGTTGATATTGACTGCTAACATGAATGACTTTTAGCTCAAAATGCAGGTGTAAAACGCAGTTCATTTCTGTATCTTGCGTTTTGAAAATTCATCACCGTTTATGGCTGTAATGACAGGCTACATTTGCGCAGCGATTGTGCACACGTGTTTGCCCTGTGTGTGTGCATGTGCATGCACAGGGGGTTGCAAGGTTTGAATCACTCCTTTTTTGTTGAGAACATGTTGAGAACCACTGAGCTAGCGAACAGATTGCTGATTTGGTGTAGGCCTACAACTACAGTATAGGACTGGGTGCAGTGCAAATGTCAAATTGTAGGGAGAGAAGATTCCCATCAATAAATATGCAGCTCCAAAAGAATTGGTGAACAAGAATATGAACTGTTTACTTTGCAAACAGCAATGAGGCATCAAGCAACAATTACTAGCATAGACCTACTGGTCCTTTGGTATGTCAAAATGTACTTACGAAGCTTGCATTCGGGAATTTGTTGTTCAAATTAATTATTATAAAATGTGTTGTAGACAAAATGATGAAAAGGGCTGTCTGGTAGCCTCAATAAATAGACAAAGATTTTGTGACCTTGGGACCAGATGGTTCTATCTGCGCAAAGCATAGTTCTGAGATCTCGAGCATCAACGTTTTCACATCCCAGATCTCAGAACTGTTTTGTTGTGAATTCTTCTTTCATAACCCATTAAAGTCCTCACTTTAAAGGCACTTAAAGTACAGAGGGGGTGTGAACCTTATAACCCTTATGAACCTTATGACCCTTATGGCTCTGAAATGTCAATCTGGGTTCAGCCATAAGGTTCTGTCTGACACTACTGAATTAGACATGTTCAGTTTTTATGAAGACTGTAGCTATTTGAATACATAAATGATATAATAACACTATTTTACTAAGATAGAGTCAGAACACATCTTCAAATACATTAAGACATGTATTATGATCCTCAGACGAATTACTGTCATCGCTGAACAACAATGTGACAACATAATGTACTTTAAGATTTCTGAGTGTTGTTTTTTTAGCTTGAGTGCCATTATTGCTGGCTAGACTAGCCTAGACCATACTTAGAGGGAGACGTGTTCTGATTGGTCCGTCTGTATTTGTTCAGGCTTTGTACTTGGACTGCAGATTAAAATGTACTTTAAAAAATCTGACTTCACAGACAAAAACATCTAAAGATCAATTATACGTGACTCATTTGAATGTCATAAAGATTTGTAGTTGAACAAGTAATTTCATGAATAGATTTTCTTTACTTGACTTGAGGCTTGACTTGAAAAAATGCATGACTCGACTTGACTTGTTCTTAGAATGCATGACTCGACTTGATTTGTTCTTAGAATGCATGACTCGACTTGACTTGTTCTTAGAATGCATGACTCGACTTGACTTGTTCTTAGAATGCATGACTCGACTTGACTTGCTTTAGACATGCACGACTTGGACTTAATGCTCTTAGAATGCACGACTTGGACTTAATGCTCTTAGAATGCACGACTTGGACTTAATGCTCTAGAATGCACGACTTGGCTTTATGTTCTTAGAATGCACGACTTGGACTTGATGCTCTTAGAATGCACGACTTGGACTTAATGCTCTTAGAATGCACGACTTGGACTTAATGCTCTTAGAATGCACGACTTGGACTTGATGCTCTTAGAATGCACGACTTGGACTTAATGCTCTTAGAATGCACGACTTGGACTTAATGCTCTTAGAATGCACGACTTGACTTAATGCTCTTAGAATGCACGACTTGGACTTGATGCTCTTAGAATGCACGACTTGGACTTGATGCTCTTAGAATGCACGACTTGGACTTGATGCTCTTAGAATGCACGACTTGGACTTAATGCTCTTAGAATGCACGACTTGGACTTGATGCTCTTAGAATGCACGACTTGGACTTAATGCTCTTAGAATGCACGACTTGGACTTAATGCTCTTAGAATGCACGACTTGACTTAATGCTTTAGAATGCACAACTTGACTTATGTTCTTAGATGCACGACTTGGACTTGATGCTCTTAGAATGCACGACTTGGACTTAATGTTCTTAGATGCACGACTTGAACTTAAGCTCTTAGAATGCAACGAACTTGGACTTTAATGTTCTTAGAATGCACGACTTGACTTAATGCTCAGAATGCACGACTGGACTTAATTGTTCTTAGAATGCACGACTTGGACTTAATGCTCTTAGGAGATGTCAGACGACTTGAACTTAATGCTCTTAGAATGCACAACTTGGACTTAATGTTCTTAGAATGCACGACTTGGACTTGATTGCTCTTAAGAATGCACGACTGACATTGATGCTCTTAGAATGCACGACTTGGACTTGATCCTCTTAGAATGCACGACTTGACTTATGCTCTTAGAATGCACCGACTTGGACTTGATGCTCTTAGAATGCACGACTTGGACTTATGCTCTAGACTGCACGACTTGACTTGATGCTCTTAGAATGCACGACTTGGACTTGATGCTCTTAGAATGACACGACTTGGACTTATGCTCTTTAGAATGCACGACTTGGGACTTAATTGCTCTTAGAATGCACGACTTGGACTTAATGCTCTTAGAATGCACGACTTGGACTTGAAGCTCTTAGAATGCACGACTTGGACTTGATGCTCTTAGAATGCACGGACTTGGACTTAATGCTCTAGAATGCCACGACTTGACTTAATGCTCTTAGAATGCACGACTTGGACTTAATGCTCTTAGAATGCACGACTTGGACTTAATGCTCTTAGAATGCAACGACTTGGACTTAATGCTCTAGAATGCACGACTTGGACTTGATGCTCTTAGAATGCACGACTTGGACTTAATGCTCTTTAGAATGCACGACTTGGACTTTAATGCTCTTAGAATAATGCACGACTTGGACTTAATGCTCTTAGAATGCACGACTTGGACTTGACTCAAGACTCGACCCATTCTACTTGGGACTCAACTTGAGACTCGAACTGTGTGACTTGAGACTTGCTTGTGACTAAAATAATAGTGACTTGGTCCCACCTCTGCAATACAGCTATTCATTTTTCACTATTACAATGGTTCAGTGCTCAACTAATAAATGCTGAGAATGGATGGTGTCAGGGACAGTTCAACTCAAAATATACATCTGTTAAATTGTCCTACGAAGGTGGTCGAGCTCAGTCCAAAATCTGTGTTGAAGATTCCATACCATCCTTAGAAAAAAGGGTTCCAAAAGGGTTATTCGGCTGTCCCCATAGGAGAACCCTTTTTGATTCCAGGTGGAACCCTTTTTTGGTTCCAGGTAGAACCTTTTGGGGTTCCATGTAGGAAGCTCTGTTGAAAGGGTTCTACCTGGAACCCCAAAGAGTTCTACCTGGAACCAAAAAGGGTACTTCAATGAGTTATCCTATGGGGACAGCCGAAGAACACTTTTAGGTTGTAGATAGCACCTTCTTTTCTAAGAGTAGGCCTCAGTGAAATCCCTAGGCCTCGATCTGAAATGAATTGGAAAGATTGGTACTATCTAATTATTTAGAACTCTGCTTTTATTAATCATCATTCATACCAACAGTATTGCAGATTGTTGAGTGTCTATGTGCTGACTGAATAGAAAGCATTAAAAGGTATTCAAGGCTAGAAATACACAAGAGGTATACAGTAATACTCATTGTGGTTCTATATATAGAATACTGTGGGATTCCTGCATTTTCTCTTCTCACTGAGGAATTCTATTCACAATGTGCCTCACTGTTCATCCAATCCCTGTCATTTTCTCTTTTCTTTTCTCAATCCCTGTCATTTTTCCTGTCTTTTCTTTGTCCTCTCACCATGAGACTGTCATGGTGGACTGCGTGTGCATGCGTGCATGAGTGTGTGTGTGTGTGCTTGCATGCGTGCTTGTGTGCATGAGTGTGTGTGTGTGTGTGTGTCTGTGTGTGTGCGTGCGTGCGTACGTGCGTGCTTGTGTGCATGAGTGTGTGCTGTGTGTGTGTATTGTGTGTGTGTGTGTGTCTGTGTGTCTGTAATGTATGTGTGTGTGTGTGGTGTGTGTGTGTGTGTGTGTGGGTTGGTAGGTGTGGTGGTGGTGTGGTGTGTGTGTGTGTGTGTGTGTGTGTGTGTGTGTGTGTGTGTGTGGTGTTGTGTGGTGTGGTGTGTGTGGGTGTGTGGGGTGTGCGATGTGTGTGCTATGTGTGTTGTGGTGTGTGGTGGGTGTTGTGTGCGGTTGCGTGCAGTTGCAGTGTTCTCTTCTATGCTTTTGCTTTGCGAAGTGCGATTGCGTGGCGAACTCATCTCCTATAACGTCTCCGTACATGGCTTATGAACACTGCAGCCGCTAAGGCGCCTGTCATAAGTTCAAGGAGATGAAAATACGGTAAATCCTGCTATATCGTTCCTCGTAACAGAAGTCTCTATTAAACCCTCCAGGACGACTGCTTCGCCTTCCAAGATCAGACGTGGGATGCCAGGGTCCAACGCACACTGTAGGGGAGACATGAACATAGTATAACCAAGAAAACACACACACATCTGCTAAAAAACTAAAAAATCTGAGCTTGTTCAACTAATTAATTATTAAAGTATACGGTTCTACACAAGTCCCCCAAAAAAGGCTGTGGAACCCGTCTGTTACTTAATAAATAATTTAAGTTGAAACAACTAGATTTGTTTTTTACAGTGCAGAAACATGACCGCATGAACATGAAACACCCAACTACTTCTGTACACAAACACAACACATGCACACACACGCCACATACTCATACACAAACACAAACACACACACAACTACCTCACATACTCATACCACAAGACACAACACATGAACATGACACCCACATACTCGTACACATAACACAAAACATGAACACATCTACTTCACAAGAAAGCATGCTAACACATTCCACTCTTGTCACGCCCTGACCATAGATTGTTTTTTGTATGTTTCTATGTGTTTTGTTTGGTCAGGTGTGATTGTGGGTGGGGATTCTATGTTGTTATAGATCTAGGTTGTCCATTGTTCTAATGTGTTTGCCTAGTATGGTTCTCAATCCCGAGGCAGGTGTCCAGTCCCGTTTTGTCTCTGATTGGGAGCCAAATTTATGTGTTAGCCTGTTTTCTTTGTGGTTTGGTGGGGTGGTTGTATTCTGTGTTTAGTGATTTTTACACCATACGGGACTGTTTCGGGTTGTTTGTACTTTTGTTAATTTTCGTTCAGTGTTCGTTTTGACTATGACTTATCATTATGGACCTTAACCAACGTGCGCATTGTACTCCGATCCTTTCTACTACTCCTCGTCAGCACGAAGAGGACTGAACCCCGTTACACACCCCACACACGACACCAACACCTACACAATCCGACACAACAACCACACACACACAACACAACACACACACACAACACACACACACCACCCACACACACACACCAACACACCACGTTGAAAAGAATTAAAAATCCACAGACGGCTACAAACCTGATTGCGTCGGTTTTCCAGCTGGGACGTCTCGTAGAGCTGGGCGTTGTGTAGGACGATCCCGGAGAAGGCCAGGTAGGCAGAGAAGTCCTGTCAGGGGAATCAGACGATCAGCTTGATTCAGAGTATGGCATTTATAGAGAAAGTGAGAAAATAAGGAGAGTAGGAGAGCATTGAACACTTGGAAAAGAAAGGGTTCTTTATGGTTCTTCAGAAAGTATTCAGACCCTGGACTTTTTCCACATTTTGTTGTGTTACAGGCTGAATATCAAATGGATTAAATTGATTTTTTTTTTGTTCCTGGCTTATACAGAATAACCCCATAATGTCAAAGTGGAATTCTGTTTTCTGAATTTTTTACAAATTAATTAAAAATGAAAAGCTGAAATGTCTTGAGTCGATAAGTATTCAACCCTTTTGTTATGGCAAGCCTAAATACGTTAGGAGTAAAAATGTGCCTAACAAATCGCATAATAAGTTGCATAGACTCACTCTGTTTGCAATAATAGTGTTTAACATGATTTTTTATGACTACCTCATACCTGTGCCCCACACATACAATTGTCTGGAAGGTCCCTTAGTCGAGCAGTGAATTTCAAACACAGATTCAACCAAATCAAATCAATGTTTATTTGTCACGTGCGCCGCATACAACAGGTGTTGACCTTACAGTGAAATGTTTACTTACAAGCTCTAACCAATAGCGCAAAAAAGACTAGGGAGTTTTTCCAATGCCTTGCAAAGAAGGGCACCTATTGGTAGATGGGGGAAGCAGACATTGAATATCCCTTTGAGCATGGTGAAGTTATTAACTACACTGGATGGTGTATCAGTACACCCAGTCGCTACAAATGATACAGGTGTCCTTCCTAACTCTGTTGCTGGAAAGGAAGGAAACCACTCTGGGATTTCACCATGAGGCCAATGGTGACTTTAAAACAGTTACAGAGATTAATGGCTGTGATAGGAGAAAACTGAGGATGGATCAACAACATTGTAGTTACTACAGAATACTAACCTAAATGACAGAGTGTAAAGAAGGAAGTCTGTACAGAAAACACATATTCCAAAACATGCATCCTGTTTACAATAAGACACTAAAATAAAACTGCTAAAATGTGGTAAAATAAATAAAAGCACAGGCAAAATCCTAGAGGAAAACCTTGTTCAGTCTGCCTTCCAACATACACTAGGAGACAAATTCACCGTTTAGCAGCACAATGACCTAAAACACGAGGCCAAATATACACTGGAGTCGCTTACCAAGACGACTTTAAATGTTCCTGAGTGGCCGAGTTACAGTTTTGACTTCAATCAACTTGAAAATCTATGGCAAGACTGGAAATGGCTGTCTAGCGATGATCAACAACCAACTTCACAAATAATAATGTGCAGATATTGTACAATCCAGGTGTGCAAAGCTCTTAGAGACTTACCCAGAAAGACTCACAGCTGTAATCACTGCCAAATCTTGACTTAAGACTTGAAAAAACTTGAAACTCAACTCGACTTTACTTGTTCTTAGAATGCACGACTTGGACTCCAATGCTTCCCACAGTTGTGTTAAGTTGGCTGGATGTCCTTTGGGTGGTGGACCATTCTTGATACACACAGGAAACTGTTGAGTGTGAAAACCCCAGCAGCATTGCAATTCTTGACACAAACCGGTGTGCCTGGCACCTACTACCATACCTTGTTCAAAGGCACTTAAATCTTTTGTCTTGCCTATTCACCCTCTGAATGGCACACATACACAATCCCGGTCTCAATTGTCTCAAGGCTTAAAAATCCTTCTTTAACCTGTCTCCTCCCCTTCATCTACACTGATTGAAGTAGATTTAAAAAGTGACATCAATAAGGGATCATAGCTTTCACCTGGATTCACCTGGTCAGTCTACATCATGGAAAGAGCAAGTGTTCCTAATGTTTTGTACACTCAGTGTATAATGACAATAACATCTCAAAACTATGCTGGTATTCTTTTGTCCATTATTTAATTGTTTATTGTATTATATTCTTAGCCAAAAATATGTATTATAATTTATTATTAGCAGCCATAGTTCATACATGGCACCATACAGGGTTCTATATGGAACCAATTGTCACGATCGTCTTGCGGATAATGAGTGGACCAAGGCGCAGCGTGTGAAAAATACATTCTCTTTTATTAGAGAAGAGTGAAACCCGAAACGAACACTTAAAACAAAACAACCGTGAAGCTACAAACGTAAGTGCAATACCAAAAGCTACAAACGTTCTACATAGACAATTACCCACAAACGCATAATGCCTATGGCTGCCTTAAATATGGCTCCCAATCAGAGACAAATGAAAGACAGCTGTCTCTGATTGAGAACCACTCAGGCAACCATAGACATACCTAGACACATTCACTAAACACAACCCCATACACTAAACCCAACACCCCATTTACCATATAACCACCCAAGACAAGACAAAAACACAAACATTCCCCATGTCACACCCTGACCTAACTAAAATAATAAAGAAAACAAAGAATACTAAGGCCAGGGCGTGACACCAATTTTGGTTCAGCGAAGAAGAACCCTTTGGGGTTCTGATCAAAGAACCATATAAAAGAGTTCTATATAGAACTTTTACAGGTTCCATTTATGAAGTAAGTGATATAACCCTTTTTGGTTCTATAAGGAACCTTTTTTCAAGGAGTGCCAGTGTCTTTCTCCCAGTACCTTTTCATCCTGTTCAGTGAAAGTCCCATTCTCTCCACACTTCTTGTTGATGGCCTGTGCCACTCCTACCACCTGGGAGGCGAAAGAGAGGGGAGGGGGAAGAGAGAGGAGAAATAGAGAGGACAGGGGGAAGAGAGAGGGGAAATAGAGAGGACAGGGGGAAGAGAGAGGGGAAATAGAGAGGAGAAGGGGAAGGAGAGGGGAAATAGAGAGGAGAGGGAAGGCAAGAAAGAGAGGGAGAGAAAAGAGAGGGGGAGAGAGAGGAGAGGAGAGAGGAGGGAGAGGGGGAATAGAGAGGAGAGGGGAAGAGAGAGGAGAGGAGGAAGAGAGAGGAGAGGGGGGAGAGAGAGGAGAGGGGAGAGAGAGAGGAGAAGGGGAAGAGAGAGGAGAGGGGAGAAAGAGGGAGAGAAGAGAGAGGAGAAGGGGCAGAGAGAGGAGAGGGGGAAGAGGAGGAGAAGGGGAAGAGTGAGGAGAAGGGGAAGAGATGAGGAGAGGAAGGAGAGACGAGAGGGGGAGAGAGAGAGGAGAGGGAAGAGTGAGAGAAAGAGGGAAGAGAGAGGAGAGGGAAGAGAGAGGAGGGGGAAGAGTAGGAGAAATGGAAGAAGAGAAAAGGGGAGAGAGGGGAAGAGGGGAAGCGGAGGAGAGGGGAATGAGAAGCAGGGGGGAAGAGAGAGGTAGAGGGGGAGAACGGCAGGGAGAATCCATCAAAACGCAGCCACAACTACAAAGAACAGAACACAGAATAAAACAATTAGATTAAATGGATTTCTCTTTGACCTCAATTGCTCAATTGTAAACTCTGAAAAGAACTCCAGTGTGCATCTTGAAATTGTTCAATATGGGTACAATCTACACTCTTAGAAAAAAGGGTTCCAAAGGGTTCTCGGCTGTCCCCATGTAACCCCTAAAAGGGTTCTCTCCGGAACCAAAAAAGGGTTCTTCAAAGGGTTTCTCTATGAGGACGCCGAATAACCGTTTTAAAATTCTAGATAGCACCTTTTTGTCTAAGTATGTAGCTAGTGTTGTGAGATATCTATGGTCCTGAATCCCCTCTATATGTTAGCGGTTGAAGGAGCTGAAATGTGTGTTCACTTGTCTACGGTGTCTTCCTGCTCTCTATAATCTGCTCTGAGTAGCTGAGTACTGTATCTTACATCCACTGTATTGTGTCTTACCTCTTCTCTGTGGTTCTTAATGGGCATACACAGGATACTCTGCGTCTTATAGCCTGTGATCTGATCCACCTCTGCATTGAACCTGGGGTCCTGTGGAAGAGATATGAAGACTATGAACTACAGTGTAATTTAACATTACCAGGCCTGTACTCACAAAGCATCTCTAAGTAAGGGTGCTGATCCAGATCAGGTCCCCCCCCCCCCCCCCCCCCCTCTTTATTCATGATGATTTCAAATGCTCTGAGACACTTTGTGAACACGGCCCCCAAAAACACGTGGACATTCTAGACCACATATGTCAGAGTCAAGGCCCGCGGGCCACATCCGGCCGGGAGAAGGTTTTTTACGGCCCTGGGATGATCTTGATTTATTATTAGAACCGCCCCGCAGACCGCAGCAAGCCGGCAGCCCGCAGATCTTTACACGCACCAATACTACATTTCCCCACAATGAAACGGTGACGCACCGAGCAGTAGGCTGCTTCATTTCAATATTTTATTGGCACAGCAGTCGTCCAGCATCACAGTAAATTACATTTCAGATACCCATCAAAATGGCAAAACGGAAAGGTGGACCCTGAGAACCGGGGTTTTCAAACAAGGTGGGAGTCGGAGTATTGTTACGGAGGTAGCTGGAAAACCTGTGTGTCTTCTGTGTGGAGAAAGTGTGGCGGTTCGAAAGAGTATAATCTGAGACGACATTATGAAACGAAACACGCGGACAAAAACAAGAATAGTGGACATGGAACAAAGGCTACAAAGGCAGAGGAATATAAACGAGGCCTCAAATCTCGACAGGCTCTGTTCAAAAGCCAAATCACAAGGCCAAGGCTGCTGTCAAGGCCAGTTTTATTTTGGCAGAAGAGATCGCTAAATCAGCCCGGCCTTTACGGAGGGGGATTTCATCAAAAACTGCATGATTAAAGTTTGTGACGAAGTTTGCCCAGAAAGCACTCTTTTTAAATGTGAGTCTGAGCAGAAACACCATTGCCGGAGAGAGTAGCCAGTTGTCCATCCAATCTAAAAGAGCAGCTTGTAAAAGGGAAAAGATTTCATTGCATATTCCTTGGCTGTGGATGAGAGCACCGACATTTCTGACATTGCCCAGTTGTCAATTTCATCCGGGAGTGGACTCCAGCCTAAGCGTGACAGAGGAGTTTTTGGCTTTACGTCCTATGCATGGCCAACACTACGGGCATGATTTGTATGAAAGGTGTCAAGGATGTGTAAATGAGATGGAGCTGCCTTGGGAAAACTCGTGGGTTTGACAACCGACGGAGCACCTGCGATGTGTGGACACAGGAGCGGACTGGTGGCGAAGATACGGGAAAAGATGCAAGAGGAAAACGCGACAGGTGAGCTGACAGCTTATCATTGTATCATACACCAGGAAGCGTTGTGCGGTAAAGCCTTGAAAATGGAGCATGTAATGAGCATCATCAGCGCACAGTTAACTTTACAGAGCCAAAGGTTTGAATCACCGCCAGTTCAAGGCATTTCTGACGGAGTTAGAAACGGAGCATGGTGATTTGCCTTATCACACAGAGGTGCGATGGCTAAGCCAGGGAAAGGTGCTTCAAGATGTTTCGAGCTTCGTGAGGAGATTTGTCTGTTTCTTGGACAGCAAAGGAAAGACACAACAAACTCCGAGACGAATGATTTCTGTGTGAAATGGCTTTTCTGTGTGACATTACGAGTCATCTGAATGCAATGAACTTGCAGCTGCAGGTCGGGATCATGTCATCTCTGATATGTACAGTACAGTGAAGGCATTTAAACCAAACTGACTCTGTGGGAGACGAAGATGCGGAAAGAAAATTTGAGCCACTTTCCCAGCTGCCAGACCATGAAAGAGAAGCTCTCTACCAGTGCGTTCCGAGCGCACAGTTGGCTGATAAAATAGGTATGCTTGCCGCTGACTTTCGACGCCGATTTCTGACTTTGAAGCACAAAAAGCAGGTTGGAACTGCTCGGTAACCCATTTGCTGTTGACGTGGAAAGCTCACCACCAAACCTCCAAATGGAGTTGATTGACCTCCAATGCAATGATGCACTGGGGCAAAATATGCGCAGTGGGTGCTGCGGAGTTCGCCCGTTTCCTCCCCGACACAATGCCCCAGCTCGGCATCCAGGCTGCTCAAAACGTTGTCTATGTTTGGCAGCACATACCTGTGTGAACAACTGTTTTCTTTGATGAACCTGAACAAAACATCACACAGAAGTCGACTTACTGCTGAACACCTCCACTCAATTCTGAGGATTTCCCTCAGCTCAGAGCCTTACCCCGAACATTGAAGCTTGTGGAAAAGATGGGACACCACCAAGTATCACCCTACTCAAACAAGTGAACATTACTGTGCAATCACATATTTAGAGTTTTTACTCAGTTCAAGTTTAAAAGTTAAAGTTTAATATTTGTTTTCACTGCATGTTACTTCTCCTTAAACAAAGTGTTGTTTTTGATTAATAGATTTTTGCACTTTTATTTTATTGTATTTCAATCCAATTATATTTAAAAATTTTCAGTTGAGTGGATGATAGAAAATTGCTATTATTGTTTTTTTTTTTGAAGTAAATTTAGCCAACTTTTGCTAAAATAGAAAATATAGGCTACTGATGGTGCCTTGAATACCGGTTTCTTTCATTTAATGTTCATGTTATGGGGATTTTTATATAAAGGAAATTTGTCTTTTGTGTCTGTTGAAAATTAAAGATTACTGACAGAGCCATAAGAAAATATTGCTTTATTTATCTGATCATATTGGAATATATTTGTTAGGTTTTCAGTAGGTTCAATTAGGTTCACTAGACTATATGCGTCATTTAAAAATGTTTCAATGAACATTCGAACAGTCCGGCCCTCGGCTTGTAGCTAAATTTTTTATTTGGCCCTCCGTCCATTTGACTTTGACACCCCTGTTCTAGACAATTGAGTCGACATAAAGGAATAACCACTACATGTTCCCTTTACTGTGAGACCCCTGATCTGGTTCCCTATTGGGTTAGACAGCGGCTGTGTCCCAAATGGCACCCTATTCCCTATATAGTGCACTACACTGTAAAACTAAATCTAATTGTTTCAACTAATTATTATTAAGAAACTGTTTTGCCTTTTTTTTTTTTTACTTATCGATCGAAGTGTTGCCTGAACAAAACAAAAAACGTTGGCCCAAACTTGGCTCCAATTTGAGAAAACATAGGCAAAAATTCTGTCAACTTACAGTTATGTGTTTGCTCAAATTATCTCATTTGTTAATTCAACTAGAAATGATTATTTGGGCATTTGACCTAAAAAAGGGCCGTGGAACTAGTTAGACACTCGCTGCTTTTAACATACAATGTTCTCAACTTAATAACTGACACACGTTGACATACATGATGACATTGTGCAGGTTCATTTATACAGTCATTAATATTCAACATGTCCTCACCCGGGATTTGAACTTCATTTTGAACTTAATCTTAATTCAATCCAGTTTGCTACAGCAGGAAAATAATCCTGCAGCAACCAGAAATGTGGATTATTATGTGGATTATTATGTGTATTATTACTGATGGTCATTTTTGTAGGGGTTGATACATTTTTCATTAGGGCAAATCAGGTTTTAAACATTAGAAGCCTTTTTAAACCTTGAATACACTACAATCAAATTAAGATGCTACATCTGTAACAAACACTGACACATTTTACATCTAAACAGTAAATATTATACTGATTTCTAAACAGAGTTTTACTGTATCTTAGATCAACACTCCTACTCTGAGACACTTTTTGATTACAGGCCAAAATCTCGATGACTAATGTAGAGACGGACAATATGATGGGTAGAACAAGACCAAATCTGTGGAAGCACACTCCTTAAAGTAATAACCTGCTTTGGTTATTTGAATTATAAAGTCATTTATATGTCTGATGATATTTTAACAAGATAAAGTTTTGTTTTTGCTAATAATGGCTTTTGGTAACAGTTCTATCTTGGAGTCAACATGACGAGTCAGTTCTTCCAACGGTGACAGATATGGTTGAACTAAAAGTCACCACAGTTGTAAAGACAACACTTTATGGGTATTGATAAGAAAGCTTCCCCTGTAATGGGTCTGGCCCGTGAGTTTGCCAATCTCTTTCCCTACAGAGGGCTTCGCCACTCCAACCATCCAGAGGGGAATTTTGATCCCAGTTTAGATTTGAACGCCATCCCAACCACCCTAACTGGGGCTTAACGAGCCAATCAGAGAGCTAGGGGTCTCCCTAGGTAGGAGCTACAACTACGCAGAGTGACGCAGATGCACTTCCTGAAAGCTGTCTGTTTCTACAAACATAACACTGGTCCCGTATCAGGTTCTATGGACCCAGCTGGTGGTTTGTTTTGGTAGCACACACACACACACATGGACGCACATACATGGACACACACCCCTCCTTCCTCCTTGTCCGTTCCAGATTAACAAACTAATTGCATACAGATGCGTTAAAGAGAGGTTACTTTCTCTCTCTCTCTCTTTGTCTCTTTCTCACTCTGCCTCTTCTAATTGATCTATTTCTCTCTCCCTCTCTCTGCTCCAGTCTAGGCCCCTGTTGAGGAAAACACTTCATCAGAATCAAGTGTTAGAAATATCACCAATAAAGTAATTGTCATTAGTCAGAACACTGTTGGCCGGCAATCAAATGATTGTGTAGCAGCTAATCAGGGGTAAGGTAAACGACGTGATGTCATATGACATGAAATGTGAATAGACAAACATATATATGTATAAGTAAGAACCCAATCTGATATATGTAAGTATATATGTATATATATATATATATATATATGTCTGTGTGTATGTATATTTGAGCAATAACGCACGAGGGGGTATGGTATATGGCCAATATACCAGGTTAAGGGCTGTTCTTAAACATGACACAACGCTGAGTGCCTGGATACAGCACTTAGCCGTGGTATATTGGCCATATACCACAAACCCCAGAGGTGCCTTATTGCTATTATAAACTGGTTACCAATGTAATTAGAACAGTAAAAATAAATGTTTTGTCCTACCCGTGGTATATGGTCTGATATACCACGGCTGCCAGCCAAACAGCATTCAGGGCTCGAACCACCCAGTTTACATATATATATATTTACAAAACAATATATATTTGGGATTGGAAATGATGCAGACAATTACATTGATGGAAGCTTCAATCTATCTGCAATAGTAAAGCTGCTCTACCCACTAACACATACTGAGGCAAGAACACACACTACGAGAATAAATTATACATTCTGTCAAACGACGCAGGCACATGCCTAAGAGAATACATTATACACACTGGACGTCTCCGAATACCAATACTTGCGTCCTAAATAACAGGCCGTTTGAGTATGCGAAAAAAATGTTTTATAGTATGCACATTTTTTTAAATCAAATATACTTTAAATGCACATATGTCATATAAATTTACGCTTTGACATCAGCTGATCAATTAGGTATATGGGGATGAGCGACCAAAATCAATGAATAGCGGGAAACAACGCAATCACACATGACGCATTGTCAGTATGTGAAAATACAATGTTTAACAGTATGAGACGTTTCAAAAATCGAGTATGGTTTAAATGTCAGGATGTTCTACTGATTACGGCTCTTCATCTAGTAGAATTCGATTCACACTTTTCCACAATGCATTGGAAGAGGTGGGCTGCAGCCTATTCGGCTTGTTCTCTTCAAGTAGGCTAGCCAAACAACCAAACTAGGCTACTCAATTTGGAAAATGCCGAATAGCGAAGCTTCTGCGGTGGTGTTTAAAATGTAGGCTAAGTCGTTTTTTGCTCTCCTTAAAATTAGCATTAGTATTGTAGGCTACATGTTTGAATGTCTTTTAAAGTCGTAAACATTTATTTTTTTTACTCAAAGTGGATTTCTGGTTTCTCATTGAAAAGTGTTTCTTGTTCTCTTGGCCTTCGTCACAGCTAAACTAAATACTTAACCATTTTTTGATTTCTGAATGTGTCGGCACGGGGGACTCGAATGTGGCTGCGATAGTGATGTCATGTTAATCAGGCCTTTTGATTTGAACATATGGATTGTCTTAGTTTTGTAGGCGTGGCTACCTATTTAATTAATGGATCAAGCCTCAGGAGTCATTCTGATCTCGTTCCCCCTATGATCAGTGCTTTAGTTTATTATGTTACTGTCCAGCAGTTCTGAATTTACCATGCACCTGACTATCCACGTTTTCCTAGCCTTTTGATTTGAACATTTTAAAAGTTGTGATGTGTGTACTAGGCTATTTGATTTAATTTATATATGTTACAGCATTTTGATTTCATGAATAAATATGTTTAAATGGAACCATTTTATCTTTTCCTTTTTAAGTAGGATAGATGGGCTATATGGTCTACTACGGTATAGGTCTAATGTCATAGTCTGCCTATAACTCCATTCATATTCTATTCAGAGTTTAGACAAATATGTAGAATTGAAAATGAGATATTATCAGGCTGGTTAAAGAGATGCATGTCTGTTGAATTTGTAAAAATCCATCCTCACTTGGCTCCGCCCCTCCTACTCAGCCAATCAGGAGACGCTACTGCGTTGTGGCCGAGGCATACTGCATTCTTTTTACTAAAGGGTACGTGCTAAATACACTGAACAAAAATACAAATATAAACGCAACCTGTAAATTGTTGGTCCCATGTTTCATGAGCTGAAATAAAAGATCCCAGAAATGTTTCATACGCACAAAAAGCTTATTCCTCTCAAACATTTTGCACAACTTTGTTTTCATCCCTGCTGGTGAGCATTTCTCCTTTGCCAAGATAATCCATCTACCTGACAAGTGTGGCATATCAACAAGCTAATTAAACAGCATTATCATTACAGAGGTGCACCTTGTGCTGGGGACAATAAAAGGCAACTCTAAAATGTGCAGTTTTGTCACACAACACAATGCCACAGATGTCTCAAGTTTTGAGGGAGCATGCAGTTGGCATGCTGACTGCAGCAATGTCCACCAGAGCTGTTGCCAGAGAATTGAATGTTAATTTCTCGACCATAAGCCGCCTCCAACGTCGTTCTAGAGAATTTGACAGACTCTCTGCCTTTCTCTCTCTCTCTCGTTGTCCTTCCATCTCTCTCTCAAACATCTGCTTTCTCTTTCAAAGACATAATTCCACTACTTTTGACAGACTCTCTGCCTTTCTCTCTCTCTCTCGTTGTCCTTCCATCTCTCTCTCAAACATCTGCTTTCTCTTTCAAAGACATAATTCCACTACAGGGCATCTGACTGTGTGTGTTTGGGTGTGTGTGTGTGTGTGTGTTGTGTGTGTGTGTGTGTGTGGTGTGTGTGTGTTGTGTGTGTGTGTGTGTGTGTGTGTGTGTGTGTGTGTGTGTGTGTGGTGTGTGTGTGTGGGTGTGTTGGTTTGTGTGTGTGCGCGTGCGTGCGTACGTGCGTGCGTACGTGCGTGTGTGAATGAATGAGTGTGTGTCGTGCGCATATATATGCGTGTGTCAATGTGTGTGTAAGCTATTCACATGACACATCCTGTCATCCCTACAGATGGTCTCATCCACCAGCTTTCATCTCCCTCTCCACCAATTGACACAGCTGGGACCCTACTGGGTAGTCCACAGGGAAGATTCCATCTCCTATTGAAAGGGCTCACGGACTGCGCACACAGGACCGGAGGTATGTACTGTATATGTACTGGCATGGTCTAATTGTGTCTGAGAAGAAAGACAGTGAGATGAGAACGGAAAACAATGGCCGCCTATAGCACACACAAACAGAATCTTGGAAATCTGCAGTCAGCAGAACTGAACATCTCAAGTTGTGGGCCCAGTGCAGTAACCTCACAATGGGGATCATGGGTTCAAATCCAGCCTGGTCTCCAGGAGTCAAGGCATTGTTACTGATGTAGACCTACAATCATTATAGATCATTATAGACTGATAGTACAAACCTACAATCATTATAGATCATTATAGACTGATAGTAGAACGTAACGAACGTCATCGGGAGAAGGAGAAGAGGACCAAGGTGCAGCGTGGTAAGTTCATATTATTTAACTAAAATATGAAACACTTGACAAAACAACAAACACGACAAACGAACAGTCTGAAAGGTGAAACAAACACTAAACAGGAAACAACCACCCACAAACAAAAGTGGGAAAACAGGCTACCTAAATATGGTTCTCAATCAGAGACAACGATAGACAGCTGCCTCTGATTGAGAACCATACCAGGCCAAACACACAGAAATACAAAACAAGGACAACATAGAACACCAGACATAGAATGCCCACCCAAACTCACGCCCTGACCAACCAAAATAGAGACATAAAAAGGATCTCTAAGGTCAGGGCGTGACAAGAACCTACAATCATTATAAACTGTTAGTACGACCTACAATCATTATAGATCATTATAGACTGATAGTAGAACCTACAATCATTATAGATCATTATAGACTGATAGTAGAACCTACAATCATTATAGATCATTATAGACTGATAGTAGAACCTACAATCATTATAGATCATTATAGACTGATCGTAGAACCTACAATCATTATAGACTGATAGTAGAACCTACAATCATTATAGATCATTATAGACTGATAGTAGAACCTACAATCATTATAGACTGATAGTAGAACCTACAATCATTATAGATCATTATAGACTGATAGTAGAACCTACAATCATTATAGACTGATAGTAGAACCTACAATCATTATAGACTGATAGTAGAACCTACCATCATTATAGATCATTATAGACTGATAGGAGAACCTACAATCATTATAGATCCGTATAGACTGATAGTAGAACCTACAACCATTATAGATCATTATAGACTGATAGTAGAACCTACAATCATTATAGATCATTATAGACTGATAGATGAACCTACAATCATTATAGATCATTAAGACTGATAGTAGAACCTACAATCATTATAGATCATTATAGACTGATAGTAGAACCTACAATCATTAAGATCATTATAGACTGATAGTAGAAACCTACAATCATTATAGACTGATAGTAGAACCTACAATCATTATAGACTGATAGTAGAACCTACAATCATTATAGATCATTATAGACTGATAGTAGAACCTACAACCATTATAGATCATTATAGACTGATAGTAGAACCTACAACCATTATAGATCATTATAGACTGATAGTACAACCTACAATCATTATAGATCATTATAGACTGATTGTAGGTGTAACGGGTTTCGTCCTCTTCATCTGACGAGGAGTAGCAGGAAGGATCGGAGGACCAATGCGCAGCGTGGTAAGTGTCCATATTTTAATAAAGAAATAGAACACTGAACCAAAAACAACAAAGTGAACGAACGAAAACGAAACAGTCCCGTATGGTAAAACACAGACACAGGAACAATCACCCACAACACACAATAACAAACAGGCTACCTAAATATGGCTCCCAACAGAGACAACGACTGACACCTGCCTCTGATTGAGAACCATATTAGGCCAAACACATAGAAACAGAATAACATAGAAAAGGAACATAGACTACCCACCCAACTCACGCCCTGACCATACTAAAACAAAGACATAACAAAAGAACTAAGGTCAGAACGTGACAGTAGGTCGTACTATCAGTCTATAATGATCTATAATGATTGTAGGTTCTACTATTCAGTCTATATGATTG
>NC_036840.1:34965978-34989079 GCF_002910315.2 Salvelinus sp. IW2-2015
AGGGCATCTGACTGTGTGTGTTTGTGTGGTGTGTGTGTGTGTGTGTGTGTGTGTGTTGTGTGTGTGTGTGTGTGTGTGTGTGTGTGTGTGTGTGTGTGTGTGTGTGTGTGTGTGTGGTGTGTGTGTGTGTGTGTGTGTGTGTGGTGTGGCTGTGTGTGTGGTGTGTGAGTAGTTGTCGTATTTGTGTGTAGATGTAAGACACGACAAACCAGGCAGAGTATACACGTTTTAAAGCGTGTGCGATGATCAGTGACCTTCTGGGTGGACAGTACCACTCGTGTCGTTAGGTTCTACTATCAGTCTATAATGATTGTAGGTTCTACTATCAGTCTATAATGATCTATAATGATTGTAGGTTCTACTATCAGTCTATAATGATTGTAGGTCGTACTATCATTATAGACTGATAGTAGAACCTACAATCATTATAGATCATTATAGACTGATAGTACAACCTACAATCATTATAGATCATTATAGACTGATAGTACAACCTACATTTACATTTACATTTAAGTCATTTAGCTGACGCTCTTATCCAGAGCGACTTACAAATTGGAAAGTTCATACATATTCATCCTGGTCCCCCCGTGGGGAATGAACCCACAACCCTGGCGTTGCAAGCGCCATGCTCTACCAACTGAGCCACACGGGACCACACAACCTACAGCCATTATAGATCATTATAGACTGATAGTAGAACCTACAACCATTATAGACTGATAGTACAACCGACAATCATTATAGACTGATAGTACAGCCTACAACCATTATAGACTGATAGTACAACCTACAACCATTATAGGTCATTATAGACTGATAGTACAACCTACNTCATTATAGACTGATAGTACAGCCTACAACCATTATAGACTGATAGTACAACCTACAACCATTATAGGTCATTATAGACTGATAGTACAACCTACAACCATTATAGACTGATAGTACAACCTACAACCATTATAGACTGACAGTATGACCTACAATCATTATAGGTCATTATAGACTGATAGTAGAACCTGCAACCATTATAGACTGACAGTATGATCTACAATCATTATAGGTCATTATAGGAATGCTACCTTTACTAAACTGTATAGGTATGACTGACCAGGATCAGGCTAAACTCAACACAACCTTAGTCTGCCCTGGTAATGACAGGCTGAAATGGCATGACGGTTTTATTATTGATTGAAGTAAGAAAGTGATCTGTCTTGAAACATTATACCCAACAAGATCAATAAACTATATCTGTCATGGGAGGACTTGACAGGATTGAGCTGTCTGATCTCTTAAGTAAAATAAGGTCAACTAGCAAGGAGTGTTTCACTTTTTATATCAATATCAAATAATTTCTAGGTAACAATTAAGTACCCTAATGTAATAGATTTCCATTAAAATGGGCAAATGTATATTTTTAGGAAAAAACTATTTATCGAGCAAGAATTTTGCTAGGACTGTCTGGGAGTTGTCTGAGTGGGGAGGAAAACTAGCTGTTATTGGCAGAGAGGTTTTAAACTCTCTTTCTTATTGGTCTATTAACCAATTTATAACATGGTGATGTCACCGTGGAAAGCTGAAACTCCCTCCCATGCAAACCTGCTGATTAGAAGGCTCTGTGTAGATTTTATTTTCAACCAGAAACTACACTACATGACCAAAAGTATGTGGACACCTAATCGTCGAACATCTCATTCCAAAATCATGGGAATTAATATGGAGTTGGTCCCTCCTTTGCTGCTATAACAGCCTCCACTCGTCTCGGAAGGTTTTCTACTAGATGTTGGAACATTGCTGCAAGGACTTGCTTCCATTCAGCCACAAGAGCATTAGTGAGGTTGGGCACTGATGTTGAGCGATTAGGCCTGGCGCATTCCAATTCATCCCAAAGGTGTTCGATGGGGTTTAGGTCAGGGCTGTGTGCAGCCCAGTCAAGATATTCCACACTGATCTCGACAAACCATTTCTGTATGGACCTTGCTTTGTGCACAGGGGCATTGTCATGCTAAAACAGGAAAGGGCTTTCCCCAAACTGTTGACACAAAGTTGGAAGCACAGAATTGGCCTAGCCCGAACCAAGAAAAACAGCCCCAGAACATAATTCCTCCTTCATCAAACTTTACAATTGGTACTACTGTCACGCCCTGACCTTAGAGAGCCTTTTTATATCTCTATTTTTGTTGGTCAGGGCGTGAGTTTGGGTGGGCATTCTATGTCTGGTGTTCTATGTTGTCTATTTCTTTGTGTTTGGCCGTGTGTGGTTCTCAATCAGAGGCAGCTGTCTATCGTTGTCTCTGATTGAGAACCATACTTAGGTTGCCTTTTCCCACCTGTGTTTGTGGGTAGTTGTTTTCTGTTTTGTGTGTCGTCACCTTACAGAACTATTCGTTTGTCGTTTTTGTTGTTTTGTTCAGTTGATTGATTAAAATATGAACACTTACCACGCTGTGTCTTGGTGCTCTTCTCCTTCTCCCGACAACGTTCGTTACAGAACTACCCACCACCAAAGGACCAAGCAGCGTGGTGGAATGGACTAATGGACATGGGAGGAAATCTTGGACGGCAAAGGACCATGGGCACAGCCGGGAGAGTATCGCCATCCGAAAGAGGAGCTGGAGGCAGCTAAAGCGGAGCGGCGACGCTATGAGGAGTTGGCTCGAGGAAAAGTGCACGAGACAGGCCCAGAATTGTTTTGGGGGGGGGGGGGCACACGAGGAGATTGGCAGAGTCAGGTGGAGACCTGAGCCAACTCCCCGTGCTTACCGTGGCGAGAGAGTGACTGGGCAGGCACCGTGTTATGCGGTGAAGCGCACAGTGTCCCCAGTGCGCACGCATAGCCCGGTGCGCTACATCGCAGCTCCTCAAATCGGCCGGGCTAGAGTGGGGCATCGAGCCAGGAGGGATGATGCCAGCTCAGCGCATCTGGTCTCTAGTGCGTCTCCTCGACCCGGGTATACTGCACCAGCCCTACGCACAGTGTCCCCCGGTTCGCCAGCGCAGCCCAGTGCGGCCTCTGTCCAACTCCCCGCACTTGCCGGGCTACAGCGGGGATCCAGCCAGGACGAGTGGTGCTAGCTCTGCGCTCGAGACCGCCAGTGCGCCTCCACGGTACAGTGCATCCGGTGCCTCGGCCAAGGACAAGGCCTCCTGAATGTCTCCCCAGCCAGGTGACTTCTGTTGCCTGTGCTAAGCCCTAACCCTCCTGCATGTCTCCCCAGCCTGGTGAGTCCTGTGCCTTCTCCCAGAGCCAGGCCTCCTGTGTGTCTCTCCATTCCAGTGGTGATCCATGGCACGAAGCCTCCAGTGGTGATCCATGGCAAGAAGCCTCCAGTGATGATCCATGGCACGAAGCCTCCAGTGAGGATCCATGGCACGAAACCTCCAGTGAGGAGTTATGGCACGAGGCCTCCAACGAAGGACGCCTGTCCGGAGCAGCCAGAGTCTCCCTCCTGTCCGGAGCAGCCAGAGTCTCCCTCCTGTCCGGAGCAGCCAGAGTCTCCCTCCTCACCAGACATCACCGGCAATAACGTCGCCTCTGGGCACAAACCCACTGTCGCTGGACCAGACAGGACTGGCAAAAAGTGCTCTTCACTGACGAGTTGTGGTTTTGTCTCAGGGGTGATGGTCGGATTCGCATTTATCGTCAAAGGAATGAGCGTTACACCGAGGCCTGGATCTCGGATCTCAATCCAATTGAGCACGTCTGGGGCCTGTTGGATCGGAGGGTGAGGGCTAGGGCCATTCCCCCCAGAAATGTCCGGGAACTTGCAGGTGGAAGAGTGGGGTAACATCTCACAGCAAGAACTGGCAAATCTGGTGCAGTCCATGAGGAGGAGAATGCACTGCAGTACTTAATGCAGCTGGTGGCCACACCAGAGACTGACTGTTACTTTTGTTTTTGACCCCCTCTTTGTTCAGGGCCCCATTATTCAATTTCTGTTAGTCACATGTCTGTGGAACTTGTTCAGTTTATGTCTCAGTTGTTGAATCTTATGTTCATACAAATATTTACACATGTTAAGTTTGCTGAAAATAAACGCAGTTGACAGTGAGAGGACATTTATTTTTTTGCTGAGTTTAGTTACCACTTCTCCATTAGCTTACTAATGAATTGACACTCTCCTCGACCACTCAGCAAAAAGTGGTCAGCTGTCAGCTGTCAGAGCAGCTTACCGATCGCTGCAGCTATACAGCCCATCCAACCAACTACCTACCCCATCCCAATATTTGTTTTTTGTTTTTCTGCTCTTTTGCAAACCAGTATTTCTACTGGCACATCCTCATCTGCACATATATGACTCCAATATAAATTGATCAATTGTAATTACTTCGCCACTATTGGCCTATTTATTGCCTTACCTCTTTACTTCATTTTGATCACACTGTATACAGATTTTTCTATTGTGTTATTGACTGTACATTTGTTTATCCCATGTGTAACTCTGTGTTGTAGTTTTTGTCGCACTGCTTTACTTTATCTGGCCAGGTCACAGTTGTAAATGAGAACTTGTTCTCAACTGGTCTACCTGGTTAAATAAAGGTGAAATAAATATAAATGAAATAAAAAAACATTTATCGTCTTCCAGGTCACAGAGGAAAGGAAGACGGAGGAGTTGAGGAGAGGATGGATTTTTACCCAATTCAGAATGTCCCCTTGCGTATGGGTGTCCTTCAGTCCAGTGATGAACTTTGACATACAACTTCCTGCTTAATCTCAGAATTTAAAAGCCCCCCTCTCTGTTTGTCTCTCCTCTCTGTTTGTCTCTCCTCTCTGTTTGTCTCTCTCTCTCTCCCTCTCTGTTTCTCTACCATCTCTGTTTCTCTCTCTCTCTCTCCCTCTGTTTCTCTACCATCTCTGTTTCTCGCTCGCTCCCCCTCTCTGTTTCTCTCCCTTCTCTTTTTGTCTCTCTCTCTCTCTCTCTCTTTCTCTACTCCCTCCTTTTTTCTCTCTCTCCCTCCCTCTCTGTTTCTCTCCCTCTCTCTGTTTCTCTCTCCCCACCCTCCCTCCCCCTGCTCTCTCGCTCTCTCTCTCTCTCTCTCTCTCTCTCTCTCTCTCTCTTTATCCCTTTCTCTCTCTATAAGTGAAAGAAGGTCAACTCGCAAGGATTTTTTTTTCTTTCTTTCCCTTCCTCTCTCTCTCCCTCCATTCCTCTCTGTGGTTTATGCTTGGCCAATCACTCTCAGGTCCTGCACTCTGTCAGCAAAGACCCAGACTCCCCAACACAAATACTGGCCTGATTCAAAACACACACATGCACACACACACACACACACACACGCAGGCACACACACACACACACACCAACCTCCTCATTATATTCATCATCATAATCCTACATACGCGAACCCCACCAGGGTGTGCGTGTTATCTGACACGCAGCAGAAAAACAAGGGAGGCCGCAGAAAGGAGGTCAAAGGAGAATTACTCTGTGTTTTACAGTCCCATATTTACTTGGTACAGTGTCTACTTAGAAATCACATCGTAATAGGGATATAGAAATAATTCAATGACCTACTGTAATGACTACCTTTGGGTTTCTTTATGATTCATCAAAACACACCAAAAAACTGTTGGACATTTCATAACATTTCATAAGTACAACTTCTTTCCACATAACTTCTTAGTAAGTACCAACTGTAATAGGACTGTAAAATTAACCATTCCAAAGGACAAAAGAGATCGAGGCCATCAAACATAGAGAAATAAAAAGCGTCTCACCTCGTAGGCATTCTTGATGTTGAGGGGCTGGCCCGTGGCCGCCACGTGACCCACAATGCCCTTGTTCCACTCCAGACGGATGCAGCTATTGGACACCTCCTCCAGGGTGGAGCCCTCGGCAACGTCAAATAGCCTACTCACCAGGAACTTCCTGTTGGAGCTGTCCTCGCCCACCTGGGGTCACACGACAAGGAACAGWAAGGAAGTGATGTCATACATATCCAGATTCTACAGGAAGTGTATCTGCAACAGCTTTTTTAAAGTTGTCTCCACAGTGTATACTACGATATGATACTATATGATGTATGATATGATAAGTCACTTTGTTGTCCATTTGCATGGACATGTAATCATTGCTACCTGATATGGTTGTTGAATAAGACAGATACGGATTAGACAGAGATTAAAAGGTCATAAAAATAACCAGGAAGTCAGTCCACTTGGGAGCCAACTTTACCAACAGCTTCATTCAGCATCATATACTTGAAATTGCGATGCACGATATATCGGTGAACATATCGGAATCGGCCGTTATTAGCTAAAAATGCCAACATCGGTATTGGCACGATGTCTAGTTTAACGCTGATGTGCAAAACCGATGTCAAAGCTGACGTGCATACCTGATATAAACGTAGGTACATGACGTAATGACGCCACATAAAATGTTGCGCTACACGTGCAACACAGCATTCCTAACCTCGCCCACAATATCTGCTGTGTGGATCGAGCAGTCAACAAGTCAAGCAGTCATTTGAAAGATAAAAAATTTCAGCGAGACAACTCAAAGGCAAAATACATTAACGGCATGATAAGGGAACTCATTTCCCTTGACAATCAACCGTTCTGTGTCGTGGGTAATGTTGGCTTTCGTGACTGGTCGAGCACCGGTACACACTACCAAGTGCGCTATTTTTCAGATGTTGCCCTACCGGAGTCACACAGTAATAGCGTCACTGCTATTAGCTTCACGACATACTATGGAATGCCGTTTATGTCTTTGCGTGTCAAAAAAGATACACGTCAAATTACACTATTTGATATTAACACTATATGACGTATTAAATAAGCTATTAATTTGAGACGTCAAATAACACAGTTATAGCTAGCTTTAGCTTGGTACCTAGCTAGCACCAATACAACCAGCCTGAAAACGATGACCAGTAGAAACTGCAGTCATTTTCATTATTCTTAGCAATGATTTAGGAATCCTTGTGACTAAGTATTTGCTAGGTTGCCACTTGTTGTTCTCCTATTGAAATTGAATTTCAGTTCATGAAAATAAATAGCTAGTCAGCTACTTAACCCTGTTGCCCAAAGCTAACATTATAAACAGCCAGCTAGCTTCATCTGGCTAGTGAGGCTCGACCGGACCAGGTTATGTGTTGTGAATTAGGCACAATAGTGGAATTTGCGGTTTGTGTTTAAAATAAAAGTACCTCTTTGAAAGTGATGCAGAAGGTTACAATTGGTGGAGTCATGCCATATTTAGACTAGATAATGTTAAAAAAGATTGGAATGTGAAGTAATGAAATGGGGTATCAGTCTACTCGGTGACACCCACAGAACACAACTGTGAAGTGTTTATGCAAATATTAGCGTTGTAGCTAATATCGCGGGACCTGTGTGAAACTGTGTGAAATCACCTCCCCAGTCAGCCTATTGTGTGTATTGACACTCATATGGCACTGTACAGCTTCACCTAAGGATTAGGGATCAATGAAATGGGCTATCAGTCTACTCAATACCCAAGATATTTTTTCCCAACGTCCTCCTCAGAGATATCATACTCCAAAACATCCAGTATTGTTTTTCCTCAGGAATAGTGTTCAATACACAGCTTGACAATAAATGTGGCTGAATTCATAGTTGTTTCAGAGTCCCACAATAAGAGCTAAGACACTAATGTTCTCTGGATGTCACTAAGTAGACTGATACCCCATGTCATTGATCCACAATCCATAGGTAAGGCTGTACAGTAAAATAAGTATGCCCCCAATGCAATTCTAAAGAATAATACATCCAGTGTGATTTCAACAGATTTTTTGCAAATTAACAAATGAGTGTATTTTGTTGATTTTCTATAACAACATTCCAACCTCGTTTGGCATGATCTATTTCATTATGGCATAATTCTACTATTTGTATACATTTGCATCATTATCAATGACATACTTTTATTTTGAAGGCTAACCAGCAAAGTCCACTATTGTGGTTAATCCTTATTGTGGCTAGCTTCACATAGATGAGTCTGACCACCATTAATCAAAAAATATTGATTAATTATAAATTAGGGTTATTTTAGATGATGACATACAGTTAGCTAGCTAACTATAGCTACTGAAACAGATTATGTCGTTTTGCTATGTTTTTGGGGAAGAACATTGTTTGCATCCATGAGCTAGCGAGCTTTTTTTATGACCAGAACTGTAGATGCGCGAGACAACTTTACCAGCATCATAGCATAGGTATTGATTAATCGCTGTGACATATGAAATACGAGTGATAGTGTAATCAATATGTAATAACTATGTAAAAAATGTATGAAGACATTAAATTATTATGTTAGAGCCAGTTTGCGCTGTTCTGTGAAGGGAGAAGTACACAGCGTTGTACGAGATTTTCAGTTTCTTGGCAATTTCTCGCATGGAATAGCCTTCATTTCTCAGAACAAGAATAGACTGACGAGTTTCAGAAGAAAGGTCTTTGTTTCTGGCCATTTTGAGCATGTAATCGAACCCACAAATGCTGATGCTCCAGATACTCAACTAGTCTAAAGAAGGCCCGTTTTATTGCTTCTTTAATCAGGACAACAGTTTTCAGCTGTGCTAACATAATTGCAAAACGGTTTTCTAATGATCAATTAGCCTTTTCAATCAATCAATCAAATGATTTTATTAAGGCCTTTTTACATCAGCCGATGTCAGAAAGTACTGTACAGAAACCCAGCCTAAATCCCCAAACAGCAAGCAATGTAGATGTAGAAGCACGGTGGCTAGGAAAAACTCCCTAGAAAGGCCGGAACCTAGGAAAAAACCTAGAGAGGAACCAGGCACTGAGGGGTGGCCAGTCCTCTTCTGGCTGTATCGGGTGGAGATTATAACAGAACATGGCCAAGATGTACAAACGTTCATAGATGACTAGCAGGGTCAGATAATAATAATCACAGTGGTTGTAGAGACTGCAACAGGTCCTCAGGAGTAAATGTCAGTTGGCTTTTCATAGCCGATCATTCAGAGTTAGAGACAGCAGGTGCGGTAGAGAGAGAGTCCAAAACAGCAGGTCCGGGACAATGTAGCACGTCCAGTGAACAGGTCAGGGTTCCATAGCCGCAGGCAGAACAGTTGAAACTGGAGCAGCTTAAAATGATGAACTAACACAACGTGCCATTGCCGTTTCCAGCTACAATAGTCATTTACAACATTAACAATTTATACACTGTATTTCTGTATTTCTGATCAATTTGATGTTATTTTAATTGACAACAAATTTGCTTTTCTTTAAAAAACAAGGACATTTCTAAGTGACCCCAAATTTTTGAACGGTAGTGTACGTAAATGCCAACAAAATAACGTTTTGGTCAGTATGGTGTGTGTGTAACCTTTATTTAACTAGGCAAGTCAGTTAAGAACAAGTTCTTAGTTACAATGACGGCCTATCCTGGCCAAACCCAGACGACGCTGGACCAATTGTGCTCCGCCCTATGGGACTCCCAATCACGGCCGGATGTGATACAGCCTGGATTCGAACCAGGGACTGTAGTGAAGCCTCGTGCACTGAGATGCAGTGCCTTAGACCGCTGCGTCCATGTGTGTGTTAACTATTTAACTGGACGAGAATGCTTAAAAGGCCGCTAAAATTGTAAATATCGGTTATCGGTAACGTTTTTCTTTGGGGGGGGGGGGGGGGGGGGGGGGGGGGCAAGGAAAATATCGGATATCGGTATTGGCCAAAAATGTCATATTGGTGCATCACTACTTGAAATACTTTAGATTTATGATCTCTTTGCCTTTCTAATCCTTCCTCATTTCATCCTAGGTTTGTTTCATGACATACGCTAACCACTGTCCGATCCTTCTTCCTATCATCCCAGTGGCCCTGCTACAAACAGAGCACTGCGGGTACTGTAGTCCATGGTGCCACTACCTACCAGGAAGAGGGAGTAGCGGTCCGCAGTGATCAGCTCGTTGATGTGCAGGAAGATCTTGTGGCACAGCGCCGTCACTTCCAGGTGACTCGACACATCCCTCACCAGCTCCAACAGCCTGGCACAGCGGTCCAACCCCCGGGCACTGCCAACCTCGCCCATCATCCCTGTGGGGATACCAACCCCGACCCCTCTCTGCTGGGTTCTGAAGGGTGTCCGGATGTCGCCTCGGTCGGGTTCGGTGTCGCAGAGGAAGGTTAGTGAGCCTTCCGCGTCCTTGACCACGATGGGCCTCAGCGGCCTGTCAAACTCAGATGCAGAGATCTTGCGGGTGGGGGTGCTGGGAGCGGGGCTGGGGAGCGGGGCTGGGGAGGGGGAACGCCTGTCGTTCAGGCCCAGGGAAGGGGGCAGGGAGGAGGCTAGGCAGGGGCTGTCTGAGGGCTGGGAGGGGGAACGCCTGTCGTTCAGGCCCAGGGAAGGGGGCAGAGAGGAGGCTAGGCAGGGGCTGTCTGAGGGCTGGGTGAGTCTCTGGGGTAGAAGGGTTTCTTTGGAGGATGACGAGGAGGAGGAGGAGGGCTGGATGGAATGGACTCGCTCAGCAAACCATGCATTCACCATCTCCCTGCAAATACACAACACAAAGGAGGTTATAGGGCCATTTTAAGACATTAAAAACAGTAAAACACATTGTACAACAAGACCATTTAGGACATTTACAGTCTCTGAGGAATTGGTGTATTTGATTAGATTATTAAGATGACATTAACACAACATTAACACAATATTAACACAACATTAAGACAACATTAGCACAACATTAACAAGACATTAACCAAAATTAACAGGACATTAACCAACATTAACAAGACATTAACCAACATTAACAGGACATTAACCAACATTAACAGGAACATTAAACCAACATTAACAAAGAACATTTAACACTTTACAACATTACACAAACCCATTAAACAACATTAACCAGGACATTAACAACATTAACAAACAAGACTTAACCCAACATTAACAGGGACCACATTAAACCAACATTAAACAGGGACATTAAACTACAATGTTAAAACAAGGAACATCAAACAACAAATTAAACATAAAGGCACATTAACACAACATTAAAAGGACATTAACCCAACAAAATTAAAACAGGACATTAACCCAAACATTAACAAAGACATTAAACCCAACATTAACAGGAACAATTAACCACAACATTAACAGGACATTCAACCAAGACATTTAAACAGGACCACATAACAACATTACAACAAGGACATTAACCACATTAACAGGAACATTAAAAGCAACAATTAACAGGACATTAACAAACATTAACAAAAGACATTAACCAAACATTAACAGGACATTAACCAACATTAACGGACAATTAACAGCATTAACAAGGCATTAACCAACATTAACAGGACATTAACCAACATTAACACATTTAAACACAACATTAAACCACAACATTAAAATGACAACATTAAGCACAACATTAACAGACATTAAACCAACATTAAAGGACATTAAACCAACATTAACAGACATTAACCAACATAACAGGACTTTAACCAAACATTAACAGGACATTAACCAACATTAAACAAAAACATTAACCAACATTAACAGGACATTAACCAACATTACAAGCCATTAACCAAACATAACAGGACATAAACCAACATTAACAAAGACATTAACAACATTAACAGGAACATTAACCAACATTACAAGAC
This sequence comes from Salvelinus sp. IW2-2015, assembly GCF_002910315.2. Taxonomy (NCBI): domain Eukaryota; kingdom Metazoa; phylum Chordata; class Actinopteri; order Salmoniformes; family Salmonidae; genus Salvelinus; species Salvelinus sp. IW2-2015. The sequence continues at coordinate 34,977,599 of NC_036840.1, forward strand.
ATTAACAACATTAACCAAGAGACATTACCAACATTAACAGGACATTAACCAACATTAACAGGACATTAACCAACATTAACAGGGAACATTAACCAACATTAACAGGACATTAAACAATGTTAACAGGACATCAAGCAACATTAACAGGACATTAACCAACATTAACAGGACTAACCAACATTAACAAGGACATTAACCAACATAACAAGACTCCATTAACCAAGCCATTAACAGAACAATTAACCAACATTAAACAGGACATTTAAACAACATTAACAGGACATTAACCAACCATTAACCAGGACATTAAGCAACAATTAAAAGGACATTAAGCAACATTAACAGGACATTAAACCAAACATTAACAGGACACTTAACCAACATTCAACAAGGACATTAACCAACATTAACGGGACATTAAGCCAACATTAACAGGACATAAATCCAAAATTAACAGGACATTAACCAACATTAAACAGACATTAACCAACATTAAAACAGGACATTAACCAAACATTAACAAGACATTAACCAACATTAACAGGACATTATCCAACATTAACAGGAAATTAACCAACATTAACAAGACCATAACTACACATTAACAGGACATTAACCCAACGTTAACAAGACATTAACCAACATTAACAGGACATTTAACCAACATTAACAGGACATTAACCAAATAACAGGAACTAACCAACATTAACAGGACAAATTAACCAACTTAAATAGGACATTAACCAACATTAACAGGACATTACCAACATTAACAGGACATTAACCAGCATAACAGGACATAACAGGAAACCATTAACCAACTTAACAAGACATTAACCAACATTAAACCAAGGACATTAACCAAACATTAACAGGACCATAAACCAACATTAAACAGGACATTACCAACATTAAACAGGACATTACCAACATTAACAGGAACCATTAACCAACATTAACAAGGACATAAAACCAACATTAACAGGACATTAACCAACATTAACGGACATAACCAACATTAACAGACATTAAAACAAGACATTAAAACCAGGACATTAACCAAACATTAAAGACATTAACCAACATTAACAGGACATTAACCAACATTAACAGGACAATTACCAAGACATTAACAGACATTAACCAACATTAAACGGAACATAAACCACTTAAAGCCAACATTAACAGGACATTAACCAACATTAACAAGACATTAACCAACATTAAAAACCAAGGACATTAACCAACTAACAGGACATTAACCAACATTAACAGGACATTAACCAACATTAAGTCATAATTGTACATCCATTTTGTTTTTTACTGCAGGGTTCTGAAAACACACACCCCAAACACACACCACACACAACAACACACCACACACACCACACACACACACACACCACACACACACACACCACACACACAACAACAATTCTTTTCTCATACAGTAACTCACAAATGAATTATGTTGAGCAGTATTAGTAGAACATGAATGATATGCACAGTGCCAGCATTCAAAAGCACAAGGTGTTAACCACAAGGTTCCCGGGGTTTAAATCCAAAACTTTTATTTTTGTCAAAGACTTACTGCACCTGAACAGCCCCACTGAAATCTTTAAAAAAAAAACTCTGTGGCTGTTAAAGGCATTTGCCACAAAATGTACCTGTAAATTAGTCTGCCTGCCAGGCACATAAAACTGAGCCCTAACCACACTATGAAATGACAAGCCAATGGGAGCGGAACGCTATCTCACCAAGCATAAGAGATGGCAAAGTGTGTGTGTGTGTTATGTGTGTGTGCGAGTGTGTGTGCATGTGACCCCCTAGTGACAATCCCATATAGAGCAGCTCTAACGTGTCCTTACTGCTAAATCAGCTCTCAGAGATCTGAGTTTCAGCCCTAAACATCTGATCTTCTCATTTTTTGAAGTGTCAATCAAATAATGATTGCTTACATAATGTGGTTAAGAATTCGGAAGCGGAAAATACTCAAAATAATACATCTCTCCACTTTCTTTTGTCTGAGAAATATGTTTGACTTTTTCATGGGCCTGAAATGTACATGTAAATTATACAAATTAAATGTAAATTAAACAATGACAGGCACACTTATTCTGGCTATACTTGAATGCAAATAAGTAGCCCTAAATCCCAGGAGGCTGCTGAGGGGAGGAAGGCTCATAGTAATGGCTGGATCGGTGGTCAATGGAATGGTATCAATCACCTGGAAACCATGGAAACCATGTGTTTGATGTGTTCCATGCCATTCCATTGATTCCGTTCCAGCCATTACTTTGAGCCCGTCCTCCCCAATTAAGGTTCCACCAGCCACCTGTGCCCTTTATAAGTCATAACCTACTCCCCTATGATAAACTAGGGCTGATAGTTGTGATTCCAAGGTACCTCCCTCACTATATGACCAGAATATATCCAGGATGACATTAAGGCTGCTGGTTTGCTACTGGCATTATATTTGAGTGATTTAGCAGACGCTCTTATCCACCTAGTTGGCTCAGGGATTAGAACCAGCAACCTTTTGGTTACTGGCCCAACGCTCTTAACCACTAGACTATTTACCTGAATCTTACCCAGGAATTTATAGTGTGTTCCTGTGAGATAAAATATTGTAAATAATAACTGATTACTGACTTTATGTCATTAATCAATCAATCAAATCAAATGTATTTATAAAGCCCTTCTTACATCAGCTGATGTTACACAGTGCTATACAGAAACCCAGCCTAAAACCCCAAAGAGCAAGCAATGCAGGTGTAGAAGCACAGGGGGCTAGGAAAAACTCCCTAGAAAGGCCAGAACCTAGGAAGAAACCTAGAGAGGAACCAGGCTATGAGGGGTGGCCAGTCCTCTTCTGGCTGTGCCAGGTGGAGATTATAACAGAACATGGCCAAGATGTTCAAATGTTCATAGATGACCAGCAGGGTCGAATAATAATAATCACAGTGATTGTCGAGGGTGCAACAGGTCAGCACCTCAGTAACATTTTACTGCAGTGGGCTAAATCAGGCTCACACAGTATTTATTGGTCGTCTGAAACAAATCTACTTTGAAACAAAAGTATAAAACCCTCACACACATAGTTATGGGCTTAAAAAAAGAAGACACCTGTACCATGTCAGATATAGAGTTGAAATGTACTACATTTTGAGTTTGCATCCCAATATTACACTTTATAAACATCATAGAAGATGGAAATGTAACAAAACAGTCTGACATAGAAACACCGGATTTTTGGCGTTTAAAAAAAAAAAGTGTTTATTAATTTATGAAATTATGTTATTAATATTTTCATAAATTAATAAACATATATATTTTTTAAACTAATTGTCCTTTTAGGTTTCGTAATCTGAGTAAATTACAGTAACACGAGGCACTGCAATATTTCAAAACATGTAATAACACCTTTATATTATAATAAAGACAAAACAATGAATCATTTCAATAGTATCTATTCCAAAACTCTGAAAATAGATTTGTTCCATGTCATTTCAGCAAGCCATGTCACCCCCCATCTCAGACTGTTCTGAGATCATTTCTGTAGTTAGAAACAGGCAAGATTGGCATTCCTGAAACATTATTTGGGAAAAATGTACTTGGCTCATCGTGCTCTAGCGCCTCCTTGTGGCGGGCCGGGCGCATGTAGGCTGACCTTGGTTGTCGGGTGAACAGTGTTTCCTCCGACACATTGGTTCGGCTGGCTTCCGGGTTAAGCGGGCGGGTGTTAAGAAGCGGGTCATGTTTTGGAGGACGCATGACTCGACCTTCACCTCCCGAACCCGTTGGAGAGTTGCAGCGATGAGACAAGATCGAAAGTGGGGAGAATAATTTTTTTTTTTAAATGGTGTGGTTTATTTTTTTATTATTATTATGGATTAATTACTATTAGACCATTCCTGGTGAACAAGGAAACCATTAGGCTACAGCAGAATTCTGGTCTCTAATGGTCTTCAATGGTGCGACAGGTGGTTAGAGTGTTGGACTAGTAACCAAAGGTTGCAAGATCGAATCCCCGAGCTGACAAGGTAAAAATCTGTCATTCTGCCCCTGAACAAGGCAGTTAACCCACTGTTCCTAGGCTGTCATTGAAAATAAGAATTTGTTCTTAACTGACTTGCCTAGTTAAATAAAGGTAAAAGTCTCAAACATATAGTGTTTTGCAATGGCGATGGTATTGAATTCTATTAGTGTTGTCAAAACATTTTAATCCCTAGTTCATTTCTCCATCAGTGTTTTGGGCCTTTGGGAAAAGTCTTCATATGAGAATTGCATCATTGGGATAGCCCTCCACAGAGAGTTGCCACTTGAATTATTCAATGAGAGTTGGGTTGAAACATTAGGTTGAGAAGAGAAGGACAAACTGCATTGCTTTCATGGAGGAATTGTGAGGATGACGACACAATTTGTTTTCATGAGCCAAATCTATTGGTTTTCTAACCAAATTTGCAAAGGAAATGTTGTGATATATTTAATAAATAAGAGACCAGCAAAATGGATAAAAGAGTGTGGTGGCAGTAGCAGCATCTAGTGGTCAAAACTAGGTACTTCCAAAATATTTTACGGTAAATAATGCAATTGATTTCAATGATTAATTTCACTGAACAGGGGAAGAAAACAAATCTACAGATTCACAGAGATTACATTACATAGTATGGGGAAGCAATAATCCAAGCTGCAGCTTCATATTACTTGTCAAACATAAATAACTGATACTGTATGCTGTTTGTTGAGGTGGATTGGCATGGGATGGGATGGGTGGCATTTGACAACAACACAAATATTCCTTCATGTCTTACTAATTGGAAGGAAGAAGTTTGGTCCAAATCAGATGTTGGTACTATATTTATTGAATATTATCTGAATCCTATAAATTAAAATGGCCAATTTAGGTGCAATCAATTAGCTTAATTTATCAGAGATCAAATAATATTTCAACATAATAATGTTTCAGGAATGCTAATCATATCTCTTACTAACTACCGAAACGATTTCCGAACAATCTGAGATGATGGGTGTCGAAAATGGTCTTTCTTCCCACTAGGCACACACTGGCTGAATCAACGTTGTTTCCACATCATTTCAATTAAATTACATTGAACGTGGAATAGATGTTGAATTGACGTCTATGCTCAATGAGTTGTGCTTTTTGAGGTGGAACGATCCAATAACAAAAAGCATTATGGATAACTTTTAATTCACTGTGCGCGTTTGGAACACAATGGAATGGACCCCCCCCCCCCCAATAAAGGTTAATGGTTTAACTTGTGCTCTGAATTATCTTGCTATTTTGGTGAACGGTTACTGATTGTAAAGACGATTGTCCGGCGCATTAATAAATGTCAATAAATTACCGTGGCGAGACACTGGATACCGCTGGACATTGCGCGTAATACCATAAAAGGCTACAATATAGCGTGTCATATCGCAGTTTAAATCTCCAACCTTGTACAGTAGGCTAGCATGTTATTTTACGTTGAAACAAACAACCCACGCAGGTAAGATAGGCTGCCAGTGCCTTTCAATGCACGGAACACATTAATTATCGCCCAAATTGCTTAAAATAGAATGCACAGCGATGATGTATCGTAAACAGAGCTATCCCTGTTTCGTAAATACAATGAATCACTTTTACGACTTCAGTCTCTCCCCGCGCTTACCTTGTAGCCTTCCTGACAAAGTAGGAATGAGCGAACTCCAAGTGGTCATCAAGCCACGCTTCCATCCTTTCGCTTTCTGGGGGATAGCAGCCATCCATGCTCAATACCCAAATTCCCCCAATTAATCAGATTACCATCAACACTCCGAAGATGGAAGCAAATAATATCAGTCACTGGTAAGCAGTGTGTGTGGTAGTAGTCTTCTGTTTTCAGAGAGCGCTTCCTACATTGTGAGCGTGTGTGGGTAGACTTCGGCAAGACTTTAATTGCCTTTGCGCAGCAATATCGCACCCCTCCTAGTCTCTCTCTAAATTCAAAATGAACGGATTCTATATTCTAGCATGGCAAAGCAATGCATTTTTTGTGGTCTGTTTGTGTATTTGACAGAAAAGTAGATATGGGCTTACCTCAAGGGTAATAAATTACAATAATATTTTTTGCATATCCAGCATGGCAGATATTTTTCACATTTGTGAATTAAGTAATTCTTAGGCGCTCCAGAAGTCAGCCTAACATAATTTTAGGCATAATTGTCATTCAAATAGATTAACATTTTCATGTTTGATTGTTCTCATGAATGCATGGGGCTATTTAACATACATGAGCTATGGCTCAATCCGTACACTCCAATGAACTTGACTTGACTCAGATGGGGCACGTGTGTGTGATTGAGTTTTGGTGAGTGCTGGTACAAGGGCACATCAATCAATATCACCTATAAGGACACATTTTACTCTGAGGGAATGCAGAGTGTGAATCGACCGCTGATTCTCTTCTAGTTTTTTTCCGTATTCAAAGTTGCTGGTCTGTAGTCATAAAGCATCACAGCATAGCACTGTTACTCTGAGACATACTCCATTAAACTCTCCCCCCCCCCCCCCCCCCCCCCCCCCATTTGACAAATAGTAATGGACTATCCATTGCTTTGCCCCAGACACTCTAGATCCTGTGTGTCTGGTGGGACCCTGCTGATACCGTGGTGTTATCTTACCCAACAGATGGTTTCGCTTTTCCCCCTGAAGACACAGGACCTGCCCTCAGGCATATGGGAGCTCCCTGGCTTCCTACTAGAGAATCTGGACAGTGCAGTACATTACGCCTCTTAAGGCTTCCAGTCTATCAGCATGGATGCATATGCACCCACACACTAACGCTAACCCTAACCCGTACTCTTACCGTTACCCTAACCTTAATCCAAAAACCTAACCCTAACCCGAAACCTTAGCTCCTAACCCTAACCCTAAAACTAACCCTAGCTCCTAACCCTAACCCTAATTCTAACCCTAACACTAATTTTAACCTTAACCCTAAACCCCCTAGAAATAGCAGTTGACCTCGTGTGGACTAACAAAATGTCCCCAGTTGGTGAAATAGTTGGTCGTTTACTATTCATGTGCTGGTTCCCACAAACACATCGAGCTAAAGGCAAGACCTGCCGGTTTCGAGGATCAGAACACTAATCCGGACGCTAATAAGAAATCCCGCTATGCCCTCAGACGAACAATCAAACAAGCAAAGTGTCAATGCAGGATTAAGATTGAATCCTACTACACTGCCTCTGACGCTCCTCGGATGTGTTCCGCTCCTTGAAACCGGCAGATCTTGCCTTTAGCTCGATGCGGATGTTGTCTGTAACCCATGGCTTCTGGTTGGGATATGTACGTACGGTCACTGTGGGGACGACGTCGTCAATGCACGTATTGATGAAGCCGATGACTGAGGTGGTATACTACTCAATGCCATTGGATGAATCCCGGAACATATTCCAGTCTGTGCTAGCAAAAAAGTCCTGTAGCATCCGTGTCATCTGACCACTTCCATATTGAGTGAGTCACTGGTACTTCCTGCTTTAGTTTTTGCTTGTACGCAGGAACAAGGAGGAAAGAATTATGGTCAGATTTGCCAAATGGAGGGGAGCTTTGTATGCAAGAAAAGCGAAACCCAGACTCGAGCTGCCCAATGACCCGAGCCTTCCAGATGAGCTAAATTACTTTTATGCTCGCTTCGAGGCAAGTAACACTGAAGCATGCATGAGAGCACCAGTTGTTCTGAATGACTGTGTGATAGCCGATGTAGCCGATGTGAGCAAGACCTTTAAACAGGTCAACATTCACAAAGCCAAATGGATTACAAGGACGTGTACTCAAAGCATGTGTGGACCAACTGGCAAGTGTCTTCACTGACATTTGTTACCTCTCCCTGACTGAGTCTGTAATACCTATATGTTTCAAGCAGACCACCATAGACCCTGTGCCCAAGGAAGCGAAGGGCGAAGGGAACCTGCCTAAAATATTACTACCCCACAGCACTCACGTCGGTAGCCATGAAGACCTTTGAAAGGCTGGTCATGGCTCACATCAACAGCATCCTCCCGGATACCCTAGACCCACTCCAATTAGCATACCGCCCCAACAGATCCACAGATGATGCAATCTCAATCGCACTCCATACTGCCCTTTCCCACCTGGACAAAAGGAACACCTATGTGAGAATGCTGTTCATTGACTACAGCTCAGCGTTCAACACCATAGTGCCCACGAAGCTCATCACTAAGCTAAGGACCCTGGGACTAAACCTCACTCTGCAACTGTATCCTGGATTTCCTGAGGGGCCTCCCCCAGGTGGTAAGGGTAGGCAACAACACGTCTGCCATGCTGATCCTCAACACTGGGGCCCCTCAGGGGTGTGTACTTAGTCCCCTCCTGTAGTCCCTGTTCACCCACGACTGCGTGGCCAAACAACTCCAACACCATCATTAAGTTTGCCGATGACACAACAGTGGTAGGCCTGATCACCGACAACAAAGAGACATGGTGTGGTGCCAGGACAACAACCTCTCCCTCAATGTGAGCAAGACAAAGGAGCTGATCGTGGACTACAGGAAAACGCGGGCCAAACAGGAGCCTATTAACATCAACGGGGCTGTAGTGGAGCGGGACCAGAGTTTCAAGTTTCTTGGTGTCCACATCACCAACGAACTATCATTGTCCAAACACACCAAGACACTTGTGAAGAGGGCACGACAAAGCCTATTCCCCCTCAGGAAACTAAAAAGATTTTGCATGGGTCCCCAGATCCTCAAAAAGTTTTACAGCTGCACCATTGAGAGCATCCTGACAGGTTGCATCACTGCCTGGTATGGCAACTGCTTGACATCTGCCCGCAAGGCACAACAGAGGGTAGTGCGAACAGCCCAGTACATCACTGGGGCAAAGCTTACTGCAATCCAGGACCTCTATAATAGGCGGTGTCAGAGGAAAGCCCATAAAATTGTCAGAGACTCCAGTCACCCAAGTCATAGACTGTTTTCTCTGCTACCGCATGGCAAGCGGTACCGGAGTGCCAAGTCTTGGACCAAAAGGCTCCTTAACAGCTTCTACCCCCAAGCCATAATACTGCTGAACAATTAATCAAATGGCCACCGGACAATTACATTGACCCCCCCCCCCCCTCCATTTGTTGTTGTACACTGCTTGCTACTCGCTGTTTTAATTATCTATGCATAGTCACTTCACCCCTACCTACATGTACAAATTACCTAACCTGTACCCCCGGACACTGACTCGGTACCGGTACCCCCTGTATACAGTCTCGTTATTGTTATGTCATTGTGTTACTTTTTATAAAAAAATTTTTTTTACTTTTGTTTATTTGGTAAATATTTTCTTAACTCTTCTTGAACTGCACTCTTGGTTAAGGGCTTGTAAGTAAGCATTTCACGGTAAGGTCTACACTTAGGCGCATGTGACAAAGTTTGATTTGATTTGATTTGTTCTGTATCCAGGCAACACGGATTGCCTGGATACAGCCCTTAGCCGTGATATATACCACAAACCCCTGAGGTGCCTTATTGCTATTATAAACTGGTTACCAACATAATTACAACAGTAAAAATAAATGTTTTGGTATACCCTGTGGTATATGGTCTGATGTACCATGGCTTTCAGCCAATCAGCATTCAGGACTAGAACCACCCAGTTTATAATATGTGTTTAATAAAGAACTCATACAGTTATTGTTATGTTTACATGTATGTAAACTCAGTGTGATGTTTTGTTCTGTGCAATTTCATGTTTCATATAGCAAGGCCCTTCAAATATTACAGCTACCCAGCTAACAAATCTAGGTAGAGAGAACGTTTTTGTAATGTTACCCGTAATGTTCCCCTGATGTTTAAGTGTCCAGTTTTCCTTTAATTAGGGGAATATTCTATCTATTTTAGCGAAAACCTTCGGATAAACTTTCCCGCATGTTTTGGTGTTAAAGTTAGGAGAACATTCCGTTAATGTCAAGAAGAACTTATCTAGAATGTGGTTACAACATTAATGTTCCAGACACGTTTTATGGAACGTTGCAAGAACATTCCTGCGTCCAGTTATCTGAGGGTTAGGAGAATGTTCTATCAACATCACATCAGTCATATACAGAACATGCTTGGCCATGTTCTCCAAATATTCATTGGCATATTAACCTGTTTTAATGATATTCCTGAATCACTATAATCAATAAAAGTTTTTCTTGAGTGTACTTTTAACAGAGCTGAGATTCACTTCAAAGTGCATTCACCTTATTGCTTAAACTTATCCAGCTATTTCAGATCTACACGAATGCCTAGGGAGGAGGGTTAATAGTTAATTCTGGACAGGGCCTAACTATACTGGACCGATAAGCAATGCCCTAGAGAAATCCCTTATTAGGACAGTGTATATGGCGTTCGTCATTGGTGCTGGTGGCCTAGGTTCGAGGTGTTGGGTTGTTGGGTTGCTAGCTAGGTACATACCAGGTCTACCCCTCTGACATGCATTACTTACACGTGCTGAATAATGTGAGAAGTATCTCCTTAGAAATACCCAACAGACCTGCTTAGATTAGAGTACCTCTCTCTAAGCAGGTCAGTTTATGTGCAAGGCTATGTGCAGACAGACAAAGTATTTATTTTATTTTACTTAACCTTTATTTAGAAGGGGTCTGGGATGTAATGGCTAGTCTATGCTGCCTCTCCATATTTGACAAAACACAGAACCATCTCTGTAGAACATCAGTACATGGTCACTGGGAGAAAATGAAATTGGTTTGCAGTCCTGGGGGAAGGCTTGGTCTAACAGAACAAAAATGACCTACTGCCTCTGTCTGTCTGTGTGAAGCAGCTGAGGGGCCTGGTCTGTTTCAATGTTCTTCCAGAACCCGGTACCCGTTGTTGTAAAACTGTCCTCTGTTCCATGGAACTGTGTGTTTACAGTGGAAGACTGGGGGGGGGGGGGGGGTCACTAAGTAGTTCCAAACAACAACAAAAAGTAATTTCCTGAGCCGCTGGAAGCACCCTCACTCTGAAAGAGCACATTTCCATTTGCAGAGCAATATCAATCATGGTTCGCCTCTGTCTTTTTCTCTCCTTCTGAGCCATGACATTAAGGTGCAACAATTGATCTCTCTTTCCACCAAGAACCATGGAGAGAAGTTTACCCTATTTCTCCAAAGGTTTTGAACTGAGAAAGCGTTATCGCACGGTCATTCTAACAGCTATCTTCTGACCTATTTGAAGAGGGTCTGCCTGCTTCCCTGCGTGCATGTGTATGTATGTGTGTGTTTACGTGTGGGTGGCTGAGTGGGTGGGTGGTTGTGAGTGCATGCAAGTGTGTGTGTGTCCTGCTTAGGAAAACAGACCAGGGAAAAAACAAGTTTTTCTTGAGTGATTTTGTAAATGCTGCAACATCTCCTTAGAGGATAAATTATAAGCGGGAACCACTCTGCAAGAATAATTTGAATACATTTGCATGGCCTTTCACACACACACACACACACACAC